>NW_024545080.1:0-34204 GCF_018167655.1 Microtus oregoni
CGCAAGCACTGCGCCCAGTGTGCGCGCAAGCACTGCGCCCCAGTGTGCGCACAAGCACTGCGCCCAGTGTGCACACAAGCACTGCTGTTTATGCTGCATCTTCTTGTGCACCAACCCTTCCTAGTTAATACACGGCTGCTCCCAGAAGAGGAGCTGCCCTCGAGTACGTCTGAATCTCTGGCCCTGGCTCCACAGCAAACAGTGGGGGTTCCTGAAATAGAGACTGCAGGCTGGAGAGATGTCACTGTGCCATCATGGTGATGTGTTAGTGACCTAAGAAGTAGATGAGCTGGTAAGGACAGGTCAGACCACGGGGTGATGCCACTTTCAGAAACAAACCAGCACCTGACCAAGGTGACATCAGATAACCCCTCTGCGTGTGCAACATTCCCACAAAGCCTAGTGTCTCAGGCAGTTGTGATGGGGGAAGGTGAAGAAGGGGCTGTGGGAGCTGAGGGTGAGAAGAAAGAATCCAGAGCACTTGCGTGGCAAGCATGTTGGTGTAGTGTGGGATTCCCCTCTGTATGCTGTGAATACCATTGGTTAATTAAAAGAAACTGGCTTGGCCTGATAAGGTAGAACAGATCTAGGTGGGAAAACTAAACTGAATGCTGGGAGAAAGAAGGCTGGGTCAGTGAGAAGCCATGGAGCCCCACCAGAAACAGACACGCCAGAACCTTGCCAGTAGGCCACGAGCCTCATGATAAAGTATAAAATACTGGAAATGGGTTAATTCTAGATGTAAGAGCTAGCCAGCAATATGCTTAAGTGACTGACCAAGCAGTGATTTAAGCAATACAGTTTCTGTGTGTTTATTTTGGGAGTCTGGGCAGCCAGGAAACGCATAAGCGGCCTTCCTACTACATTGGTACACACGTGTAATCCCGGCAATTGGGAGTGAAAGCAGGAAGATCAGGAGTTCAAGGTCATCCTCGGCTATGTGGAGAGTTTGAGGCTAGCCTGGGCCACATGAGACCCTCATGCAAAACAACAAAAGGAGCCAATAACAATCAATTTCAGTGGGGGTCTGGAGAGACAGCTCCGTGGTTAGCAGAGTGTGCTGCTCTTGTGAAGGGCCTGAACTCAGTGCCCAGCACCCACATAAGTGGCTCACAGCCATGAGTCATCCCAGATCTGTGAGATCTGGTGCCCTTGGCTGGCCTCTGTGGAAATCTGCATGCACGTACACACACCTTCACACAGACAAATACATGCATGTGCTTTACTAAAAATAAAATAAATCTTTAAAAAAATTACAGAGTACATGGGAACAATGTCACTGAGACTGTGTGGTGCAGTTCTCAGGTCCCAGAGCTGAGAAGATGAGAAGGATAAGTCCTTGGGGCAGGTGAGAGAGCTCTGTGGATCCCAGGGCCATTGCATAGTGGCTTACACACACCCTGTGTGGCTTACACACACCCTTCCCCCTGACAAAAAAAGACCCTTGGTGGCCCTGAATTCTACAGACCAGAAGTAGGCTGGGAAATCATCTAGTCCCGGGGAAACCACCGCCTTTTATTCCTACTTCCACTGTGGTTGAGGAAACTAAAGGAAGCAACAAACCCACTGCCAAAAGTATGCAGCCAAGAAGGGCCAGCGACCAACAAGAGCAAGTCCTGGACTGATCAAATGTGTGTACCCCACACTGCAGTGGAACCCATTCTCTAGATAGCTTCTGTTGGGGTTGTATAGTCGTCATTCCTGACTGGGGTGCTCTATAAACTCACGTCTCTGTCTGGGGCAGCAACCTTACACCTGGCCCATCGTCTCCCAAGAGGTAACAGGTTACCGGTCACCCATATCTTTCTCCCATCAGTGCCTGGGCAAGAATTACCCCATCCAAATCCAATAGAGTGGCCACTGCAACTCACACAAGGACCACAACGTGCCATGCAGGCAGGGGGACTGTCACAGGCCCTCTTCCTAAGCGGGCTGAGCACTGGCAGGGTTCCTTGATGTTTATATTTGGAGATAGAGCATTTGCTGGTTAAAAATAGAATTAATGATATCTTTGTTCAACATGGGAAGACAATGGTTTGGGAGCACTCCGCCCCCTCCCTCACCAACTTCCTGCAACATGTCATTTCCAAGCATTAGAAAGCATTTCACATGTGTCTAAGAATAGCTTCTGCTGGGATCCATACAGAGGGCATGAAATTTACCCTTTTCACTGGGAGGAAAGCTGTTCCCAAGCCCTTAAAAGGGTCTCCCTGTATTTGAAGCCCCATGACACCCTCAGAACAATAGGCTCTGAAAACATGTTCTTCATCACACTGAGGCTGAGCCGTTGCCATTTTAGAATCCATCCCCAGCAGGGAGTTCCAATCCACTTCTGTCCATTCCCAGAGAGACCCTTCACACCCTGGCCTGACAAGAGGAGGGGACTCTCTACAGAGCTCCTACTGTGTCGACCTGGCTAAATGCCTCTAACCCTTTTGACCCCAGGGCCCAAAAGGAAGAGTGTCTCTCGAGATCAGCAGCTGAGACCTCAGCTGAGGTTCTGAGGGAGCTCTGGTGTGTGTGTGTGTGTGTGTGTGTGTGTGTGTGTGTGTGTGTGTGAATGCATGTGCGTGCCTATGAGAGAGAATGCTCCTCTAACAGTGACCCGCTGTCACAGGAAACAGAACACGTTCAGAAAGGGGTTATGAAGAATAAGGAGGAAGAATAGAATTGCACAGCGAAGCACACAAAGCCAGAATAAAAACAGAAACAATGGACTGGGAGGAAATAACAACATCGAACATGACAAAGAATCAATACTGGCACCACAGAGACCTCAGCCACAGTTGGCTGTGTCTGTTTCCAGCTGATCATAGATGTGGAAAAGACCAGACACAGATGGAGCCTGCGTGGCTGGAGTTGTATGGGACAGGGGCCGGGGTGGTGCACGACGTGATCTGTGGGTGTGGGGGTATGCAGAAGCATTGTGTGTGTGTGTGCGTGTGCGTGTGCGTGTGTGTGTGCGTGTGTGTGTGTGCAAGAGACGGGGGGAAGAAGGACAAAGAGGGGGAGAAGGGAGGGAGAGAGAAACAAACGATCAAAGCGGGTAAAGCAACAGACATACCAAAAAAATGCAGTCAAGGAGGGCAGGCTGGAGATGCGCTCCAAGCCGGCTCAGACTCCTCTTGTCCCCGACTGGCCAGAGGACCCTCTGTGTGACTACTCAGCACCTGTGCTCTGTCTCCTCACCTGTTTGTGGCTCAGGGATGCTGTGTGACCAGACACTGCCCAACACACCTCAAATTCTGCACTTCCACTGTTTACTCCACAGTCCGGAACCCACTTTCTGAAGGCAGATGCACAGGCAGTCCTTCCTAGCATCCTGCTGATAGGGATTCCTCTGGAGACCTGACTGCCATCTTCTGAGGTAATGCAGAGGGGAAGGGCAGAACCCAAGGTTCAAGCCAGGCACAGTCTGGACAGAGTGGCCATCCTTACTGGACTCAGAGACTGTAGGAGAGTTGATGCTCCCGGTGTCAACAGAGCATCCCTCCACCTCCTACTGACTGTATTGCCTCTGTTCACTGGAAGGCAGAAGGGATGAGACAGAAGCAAGAACCCAGGTCCCACACCCAGAACTCCAAGCCCCAGCACTGGCTGCTGACATGCATGCCATGGGGAGGTCACCCCTGGACCCCTGTCCTGTTTCAGAAGCCAGTGAAACACCTACGCCTGATGTCCAGCAAGTCAAAGGGTTCATGGTGACTGGGCAGTCACCTCACAGTGAGGACGTGACCACCAAGCAACTCACTGGGCAGTCACCTCACAGTTCTCTGTGGCGTGGACCTAACACATGCAACTTTGGGGGACAAAGTTGTTCATTTTGGCTCACAGTGTGTAAGTATGCCGGCTGTGATGGTGGGGAAAGCGGGGGAGCTGGCGTCTGGTCACGTTGCATCTGCTTTAGAGAAATTCCCCGACTCACGGAGAACACCCCAAACCCCATGAGTGAAGGAGAAAGGCAGCCCAGCTGGGCCCTGCACAAGATGACAGCAGGACCCTAGGGCTGGGAACCATCACTCAATATGGAAATGTGGAGAGGAGAGAGGGCGATAGGTCCTCCCAGCTGACAAACAGAATTATGGGTACCGCTGTGCAGCCTCCATCCTAACACGGTGAAAGCTTTTACAATAATTCAACCATCAATTCGGGGACTGCTACTAAATAAATAACCATTAGAAGAAATACCATGCAATCATTTACATGGAGATGAGCAAGTTGTGTTCTATTATTTAGGCTTTAGTGGAGTTTTGGAATCATCTCTGTCCTAAGCAGAGTGTATATTACTCTATTAAGAGCACAGATATTAATTTTTAACATATGCCTGAGGCTAAAGACTAAAGGTGTTTTGAAAACAGTGATATAAATTTTTCAGTAGTGCGGTGAGTGGATCTGGCTCTAGTGGTTTAAGTGAATGTTCCCCATAGGCTCAGATGTTTGAGTATTTAGTCCCCAGCTGGTGGCGCTCTTCGAATACGTTTAGGAGGCGTGGCTCTGCTGGAGGAAGTGTATCACTGGAGGTGGGCTTTGAGGTTGTAAAGCCTCGCGCCATTCCCAGTGCCCTCTCTCAGCTTCCTGCATGAGGTTAAAGATGTGAGCTCTCAGTTGATGCTCTACCCCCACCCCATGCCTTCACTCTCCCACCATAGACTCCAACACTTTGGAATCTTGAAACTGAGGCTGGAACCTGCCTGAGGCTACAGGGAGGCCATTTCTCTAGGCCTCTTCTCTTGACCTTAATGGGCCAGGAAAATGGGTCATAGGCTTATCCACTTAGAGTGCACAACCAGAGAGTTCTTAGTGTGCTCACATATCCTGAGACCATACCAAGTAATTCCAGAATATCCTCATCATACTCTGTGTCCATCAGCAGTACCTCTTGTCCCTTGTCCCACCTCTCTGCCCCATCACTCACTGACTGTCACTCTGTGCCTGTCTCTTCTGATGCTCTGAGCTTTCTTGTTAATATTTCCGACTGTCTCTACACATCCTTCAACCAAAATCTTTCATCCCCTACTTCCCTGGGCCTTAGGGCTGTACCACCCACACTCACACTCCTGAGAGCTGTACCACCCACACCCACACTCTTGAAGGCTGTACCACCCACACCCACATTCCTGAAGGCTGTACCACCCACACCCACATTCCTGAAGGCTGTACCACCCACACTCCTGAAGGCTGTACCACCCACACTCCTGAGGGCTGTACCACCCACACCCACACTCCTGAAGGCTGTACCACCCACACCCACATTCCTGAAGGCTGTACCACCCACACTCCTGAAGGCTGTACCACTCACACTCCTGAGGGCTGTACCACCCACACCCACACTCCTGAAGGCTGTACCACCCACACCCACATTCCTGAAGGCTGTACCACTCACACTCCTGAAGGCTGTACCACCCACACCCACATTCCTGAAGGCTGTACCACCCACACTCCTGAAGGCTGTACCACCCACACTCCTGAAGGCTGTACCACTCACA
This sequence comes from Microtus oregoni, assembly GCF_018167655.1. Taxonomy (NCBI): domain Eukaryota; kingdom Metazoa; phylum Chordata; class Mammalia; order Rodentia; family Cricetidae; genus Microtus; species Microtus oregoni. Next base: position 5,487 of record NW_024545080.1, read on the forward strand.
CTCCTGAGGGCTGTACCACCCACACCCACACTCCTGAAGGCTGTACCACCCACACTCCTGAAGGCTGTACCACCCACACCCACATTCCTGAAGGCTGTACCACCCACACTCCTGAGGGCTGTACCACCCACACTCCTGAGGGCTGTACCACCCACACCCACACTCCTGAAGGCTGTACCACCCACACTCCTGAAGGCTGTACCACCCACACTCCTGAAGGCTGTATCACCCACACTCCTGAAGGCTGTACCACCCACACCCACACTCCTGAAGGCTGTACCACCCACACTCCTGAAGGCTGTACCACCCACACTCCTGAAGGCTGTATCACCCACACTCCTGAAGGCTGTACCACCCACACCCACACTCCTGAAGGCTGTACCACCCACACTCCTGAAGGCTGTACCACCCACACTCCTGAAGGCTGTACCACCCACACTCCTGAAGGCTGTACCACCCACACTCCTGAAGGCTGTACCACCCACACTCCTGAAGGCTGTACCACCCACACCCACATTCCTGAAGGCTGTACCACTCACACTCCTGAAGGCTGTACCACTCATGCTCTCTTACCATATTTAAACCTGCCAGCCCACCTCAGGACAATGCAGGCAGGGAAAAGATGACACACTTCTAGTTAGAATAGAATGGTTCAGGGAGGATTCTCAGAGGCAAGTCTGAGAACCCCGCTACAGCTTCGCTGGGCAAGCCCTGCCATTCTCTGCCCTTCCACCTTGAGAGCGCAAGTGCTCTTCTATGACAAAGACTTGGGGAGAGAAGAGACAGCAGGGCTGGAAGTGCCTTTCCCACCGTGAGGCGCCTGGTTGCCATCGCTCCCTTGGCACAGTCCCTATGAGCTCCCTAACATGCACAGTCATGGACCCCACCTAACTTGCAGAGAAAGTGGGGCTGAGCCATCTGCTGGCTGCAACCGAATGTTGCATGGGCTCTGCCTGTGTCCCAAGCCTCCTCTCCAAGCAGTCCTCCCTTCCTCCACCCACTCACTTTCCACTCCCACCCCACCCCACTCCCGTGCTCCAGACTACACTCTTTGATCAGGCACTCATTTCCTTCACCTTCTTGGTCTGTGGTCTTTGAATGAAGCCTGGTGACTTTCCAAACTTTTTTCCAAAGTTAAGAAAACATTCACTGATGGAGGAAGGTCATTGGCTAATAAAGGAACTGCCTTGGCCCATTTTATTGGTTAGAAGATAGGTGGGAGGAGTAAACAGAACAGAACGCTGGGAGGAAGAGGAAGTGAGCTCAGACTCCACAGTTCTCCTCTCGGGAGCAGACGCCTCAGAGAAACGCCATGCCCTGCTCCTGGGCAGACACACACCATGAAGCTCTGACCCAGGATGGACTAGGCTAGAATCTTCCCGGTAAGACCGGTTCTCACAAATTATTAGAGATGGGTTGATCGGGATATCAGAATTAGCCAGTAAGGGCTAGAGCTAAAGGGCCAAGCAGTGTTTAAATGAATACAGTTTGTGTGTTGTTATTTCGGGCATAAGCTAGCCAGGCAGCCGCCGGGGTGCTGGGAACGCAGCCCCGCCGCCCTTATTACTACAATTCACGTAGGCATGTATGCAGCTGTGTGTACATGCACCCTGAGGACTGAAGGGATGGCCAAGGGACTAGCTTTTCTACTGCCCTGAGAAATACCACTAGAAGAGCAGGAAACTTCATATCCTCCAAATATCAAACTCTGCTAGAGAGACGGCTCACCAGTTAGCTCACTGCTCTTGCAGAGAATCTGAGTTTGATTCCCAGCACCCACATGGCAACACACAACCATCTGACCTCCAGTTCCAGGGGATCTAATGCCCCCTTGTGGCTTCAGAGGGTGCTGCATGGGTATGGCATATAATCACACACATGTACACACCACAAATAAAAACCTAATCAGTAAGTGTCTTTGCAAACCAGACACACAAGAGAAGAAAAGCATGCAGGCACTGTTGTAGTCCACTGGACTCCTGACCAGCTGGAGCCCTTCCACATCCTGCAGCCCTCACTGGTTAGCTAGGAATGGCTGCCCACATTTTTAAAATAAAGTCCCACGTAATTTAGTGATGGTTATTTTTCACCCCTTCCGGAAAACAAATACCCTGGGTTGTGAAGGCCAGCAGATTTATGGGGAAGGGAAAGATCTATATTCCCTGGACCAATGTGACGTTACCAGATTGGGTAACTGCTGCATAAACAATAAATTACCCATTGATTAATTGTGCTTCTAAGACTTTCTGGGGTATTTTTCATGCCGACAGCTATGTATACACAAGCAGTGAATTGGAAAAGGCAAAGGCCTGGGGATTCACTTCACAAAGGAAGGAGCAAAGACCATGCACAAGATTTCAGAACTTCTCATGGATCACAAAGGGTTGCTTGGCAGTGAGGCGTTCCTGGGCCCCGTGAGCAAGCTGCCGTTGACATCTACAAAGATAGACTTAAATGCACATTTCTGAGAAGGGGTATCGCTCTGTGGAAGAGCACCTGCCTAGCATGAGAAGGGCTCTGGGTCCCATTCCTGGACCAGAAAGCAAATTCTTCATGAGATATCATGCACACCTAGTAAAATGGGAAAATCACTTTTTGGAAAAAAAAATAACAAAACCAAACCTGTGGATTCTGGGAAGAGTATGGCATGGAGCACTTGCACTTTCTGTGGGGAGGGCAGATATCACAGTCATTCTGCAAGCTAGTGCAGCAGCATCCTGCAAAGCCAAACGTGGCCTGCTCACACCATCTCCATCCACTCCTTGGCATCTATTCAGAAGTGCTAGAAACCCATGCCAGAGATAACCCATGCTGGAAGGTTGACAGCATCTTTTTCCCATAATGTCTAAAGTCTGAAATGTCATTCAGTGGTTTAAGAGAGAAGCAAACTGACTCGTACACCTAATGAAAAAACAGTCAGCAGCTAAAGGGGAAGACTAGGAAGCTGTGAAGAGATGCGGATGAATCTTACCTGTGTGTTCAAATGAAAAGCTGATCTTTAAGGAAAGCCTTGGTCCCACGCCTCTCTTCAGAAAGCCTGCAATGCTGCTATGGTCTGAATGCAGGTGGCCTTTCAAAATTCAGAGGTTAGAGCTCAAGCTTCACTGTATTAAGAGTTGGGGACAGTGAAAGATGATTGAATTACTTAGAATTATCTGTTTGATGGAATTAGAAACCTTAGAGGAGGTTGAGAAGGAGCTGGTTAGGTGCCTTTGTCTCGTTTCTCTTTCTGACATTAAGGGTGCTACACCACTCCCATGCTCTCTAGAAGGCATGGGAACAAAGTGTCTTCTTGAAGCAGAAACTTGGACTCCACAAAACTCCAAACCTACCAAACACCTGGCCTTGGAGTTTCAGCCTCCTGAACTGTAAGAAGTAACTTCTATTGTTTATAAACTCAAAGGCTATCTTGTTACAGCAACAAAAATGAACTAAAATGGCCCACCAACATACCATCTGATAGAAAATTATGGTGGCACACTCCTGTAAGGGCATGGCATAGCACCCTTAATGTCAGAAAGAGAAACGACAAAGGCACCTAACCAGCTCCTTCTCAACCTCCACCCACGAAGGCCACCAGGCAGCTACCACCTCAGGCAATGCTGTAACAGCCTGCTCCCCCACCCCCCACCCCTGCTCGATACAACAGCAATAAGCATAATCCCCATGTTTCTCTTCTCTCCTGCTCAGGCAGCGCTGGACCAGCCAGTGACATCCTCTCCCACCAAGGAACAAAAATTACACAGGCCAAAAGGGAAAGCACAAATCAGGTCCTAGCAGACATGCCTCCTATGCAGAAAAGTGCAGAGAGCCAACGATAGGTCTGTAGAACTGACAGAAGATACAAGGGGTAAAACCAATGTCCCTGGGTGATGGACAGAAAATAAAATATAATTGTCACACTCAAGACAACTTGGCTTCTCTAATTACTTTGTTCTATAGAGAGCACTCTTAAAATATACTCTTTTAACAAACTTTGACTATACAATGACTTTATAAGTATAGTTAATGCAACGTACTAACTACAAGAATATGCTCACTGTATAGTAATATCGTTATCATGTATTAACTACACAGTAATATAATTACAATATGTTCACTACACAGTAATATAATTACAATATTCTCACTATATAGTAATATAATTACAATATGCTCACTATACAGTAATATAATTACAATATACTCACTACACAGTAATATAATTACAATATGCTCACTATATAGTAATATGATTACCAAGTGCTAACTACACAGTAATGCAATTACCATGTCCTCACGATAGAGTAATATAATTACCTCATACTCACTATATAGTAATAAAGTAAAATCTACTAACTACACAGTAATATAATTCCAATATGCTCACTATACAGTAATATAGCTACCATGTATTAACTTCACAGTCATATAATCACACTGTACTCACTATATAGCAATATAATTACAATGACTATGTTATACTATAATTACCTTGTACTCAATGAACAGTTGTATAGTAAAATGCACTAACTACACTAATATAATTACAGTGTGGTCACTGCATGGTAATATAGATATAATACATTCACAATACAACAATATAGCTACAATGTACCCATTATACTGTCATATACTTACAGTGTGCTCACTAAACAGTAATGTGGTTACAATGTATTCACCATACAGAAATACAATTGCAATATACTCAGATAATTACAATGTAGTAACTGTGTAGTAATATAGTTACAGTGTGCTCTCTACATAGTAATATGGTTACAGTATGCTAGCTACAATGTATTCACTATACAGTAATACAATTGCAATATACTCATATAATTACAATGTAGTCACTGTGTAGTAATATAGTTACAGTGTGCTCTCTACATATAATATAGTTCCAATGTATTTACTATTCAGTAATATAATTATAATATATTCACACAACTACAGTGTACTCACAGTATAATAATACAGTTCCAATGTGTTCACTGTTCAGTAATATAGCTAGAGTACACTCACTATACCATAATATAGTTCCAATGTATTCACTATACAGTAGTATAATTACGATGAATTCAAAAGATCAAGTTCAACATCTTAAATTCATACCATTTCAATGCTAAGAGCTAGCCTCAAACCTTGAACTTGAATCCAGCCATGGCGGTGCACACCTTTAATCCCAGCACTCAGAAGGCAGAAGTGGACAGATCTTTGAGTTTTAGAGAACAGCCTGGTAAATACAGCAAGCTCCAGACCAGCCCAGGCTACACAGTGAGACCTTGTTTAAAACAATGTTTTTAAGTGGATTTGGGGCTACAGAGCTGGCTCTGGAGTTAAAGTCACTTGCTGCTCTCGCAGAGAACCCAGGTTCAATTGTCAGCACCCACATGGTGGCTCACAGGCATCTGGAACTCCAGTTCCAGGGAGATTAGTGCCTTTCTGGCTTCTGTGGGCACTGCACAATATAGTGCACATACATACACAGAAGAAAACACCATACACACAAAATAAAAGTCAATAAATTTTAAAAAGAAAAACCTCACACCCGCTCAGCAAGCATTCCATAATGAGCCAAACCTACAAGGCCAATACATGCAATGATTTATCGGATAGGCCCACAGGGCTGGTCTTTGAAATAGCATGTACAGTCACTTAAAAATTAAATACTTTGTTGTAAATACACAGAATTTCGTACGGGACTTATGAAATAAAACAATACCACTGGTGAAAGAAATCAAAGATTCAAATAAATGGAGAGACATACTACGTCCATAGATGGGGAAATTAAACACAGTAAAGATGCCATTAGTCTGTAACTTGACAGAGACTGAGTGCCATTCCTGTGAGGTCCCAGCAGCACTGGCTTGTAGCTGCTCTAATGTTTATTTTGAAAAGCAAAGGATCTAGAGTCACTAAAACAATTTTGAAACCTAAACACATGATAAGATGCTGATCTACCCAGTTTCAAGACCTGTTGCCTAACTAGAACATACAAAACTATGTAGAATGGTGGGAGATGGATATACAAGGATGAACTAGATCAGCAAGCCACAAGTGCACACAGCTGATGGTGGGCACAGGGCGAAGCATTTAAGCGAAGAAAGGGCGGCAAATGGAGTTACTCAGAGCAATTGGGAAAGAGAGAGACAGGGAGACAAAAAGAGAGACCCAGAGGCAGACACAGAGAATCCACAAAAAGAAAATGACAAGCTAGATGTTATCAAAATTAGGAAATTGTGTCTTTCAAAGGTCCTTGGAGAGGATTAAAAGACAGGCTCCAGGGTGGGAGGGAACACATGCAAGGCACACATCAGATAACTCAGCAACAGAGAGAAAAGCCCAGCCCAGCAACGCCTTACACTTGAGCTTTTACAGACAGGGATTCCTTCCAGGGTCTCCTGTAGCTCCGCCATCCACCCTATCTTCTATGAATGTTCATGTCTTCCAGAGAAGCTTGATGGCTTCTCCATCCTCAACATTCCTAGCAGACAGACTTGGAGGGATTTTTTCTTTAACATTTAGAATTAATTTTTAAATTGTGTTGACTATGTAACATATGTCTCAGCATCCTAATCATTCTTTTGTTCTATGTGTATGTTTTATTATGCAATCTGTATTTTATGTGTGTGTTTTATCTGTATGTATGTATCTGCACACCATGTATACAGAGTTCAGAGGCCGGAAGAAGATGCTGAATCCCCTGGAACTGGAGATATGAATGGTTATGAGCTGCCACGTGGGTGATAAGATTCAAACCCAGGTCCTCTGCAAAAACATTAAGTGCTCTTAAATACTGAAGCCTCCCTCCAGCCCCAGCATCCTAATAATCCTTAACTGTTCATGTTTAAGTTGGTACATTCACATGATTAAGGAACCACTACAACACCCTCTCGAAAGCCTCTCAACTTACAAAGCAGAAATTGTCCTCATTCGGGAGCTCGTGTGTCTCCTGCTCCCCAAGTTTCCTCCACTACCCCACTCTCTGGAACTCTGCTCACTCTCTGGAAATCTGCCCACTCTGGGACATCCCAGTGTTGCTCTGTGTCTGGCTCTTTTCATCAGCATAACATCACATCAAGTTGCAGCAGGCATCCGAATCCCCCTCCTTGTTAAGCCTAAGCAAATTGCCATCATAGACTTGTGTGACAGTAACTTTGTCAGCCTTGCAAGCTTGAGCAGCAGCTTCAGGAAGAAAGGTTTATTTTGACTCAAAGTGTAATGGCACAGTCCATAGTGGTAGGAACGGCGTGGTGACAACAGAATGAGGGGACAGGTCACATTGTGTGTATGGTCTGGAAGCAGGGAGAGACGGATGCCTGTCTTCACCTTGCTTTCACCTTTTTATACGGTCTAGGACCACTGCCCAAGGGATGCCCACCACAACTGACTCAATCTACAAGCTCGCTCATATATACGCATGAAGACTTGTCCCCCAGATGGGTCCAGATCCTGTCAAGATTAATTGTCCTATAAGGCTCCTGGGACCCTGCCAGACCTGCACGTGATGCTAGGAGCCTGGAATTTGTCCCCAGAAATCTGCATCACTGAAGGCTTCTCAGACAATTCCCAGGATACTGCAAATGGGCTCCAAAGTTTACTTCCTTCTATAAGTCAGACACTGTGCATAGCAAAAAAAAAAAAAAAAAAAAAAAAAAAAACTTGCCCAGTACATAGCAAAAGACTCATTGTTCTCCAAGTGGGTCTGCTGGTTCTTAACCACGATCACTTGGAAGCTACCATGGATGGGAAGTTAACCACTCAAGAAGGTGTTGTCCCAAGAATGTGAGTTGGTGGCTTTACTGACTTTGCTGCATTAGGGAACATATGGGACCTTCCTTTTGCTTCAAGGAGCAGGAGGAGCCTGGGGAACCCCCTAGACAGTGGCGTTTGTCTTTTTTCTAGTTAGCTTTCCTTTTGCTATGATGAAATGTCCTCAAAAGAGCAGCTTAAGGAAGAAAGAGTTGTGGAGGGAGCTCATAGTTGGAAGGGAGTGTCCATCTTGGTAAGAAGGTGGTGGAGGCAGGAGTTCATTGGTCACATGGTATCCTCAGGTGGGAAGCAGAAAGGGATGGATGCTCATGCTGACTAGCTTTCCCCTTTCTCAATGATTCAGAACTCAGCCCAGGGAATAATGTGGTCAACTTTCAGTGTGGGTCTTCACAGCTCAATGAATCTAACTGAGATAATCCAGAGATGAATACAATCTAGATAATCCTACACAGGTGCACATGGAGGCTTGTCTCCTTAATGATTCCAGAGCTTGGCCAGTTGAGCATCAACACTAGAGAACACAGGAGCAAGGATGGGGCCAGTACTGGCGGCAGGGATCTAAAGGACAAGACGGCTTAAAGGAAGATAACATCCCACAGCCAAGCAGCCCCAGTCAGGTGTCTCCTGGGAATAAATTATGAGGACCTGGACCACTCTGAGAGGAACGAGTGAGAGGCCATGGCTCCAGAACCCTGAAGTATCTATGGTCAGCGAACAGCAGATGTCCCGGGGCCACCCACAGAAGCCTGACCAAGAAGACCAGCTTCTGTCCATTGGCTGTCTTGGGAGGGGCTGGCCCAAAGAGCCCCTGGTCTGTACAACATCCCTAGCTGACTCCTCTTTCTTACAGCCTGGTAAACACCAGGTGCACCCTGGAACAGAGCAGCAAGCAGGGGTCAACAGAAAGCCAGCCCCACCTACCACTGCAGAGCTCACCCTGCCCCTGATGGAGGGCGCAGAGACCGACACACGATCAAGATCAAGGTACAGATTGCTACAATAAAGGAATGTGTTACTTAAGCAGAATCAAGGCACTTAGGAACACAAAATGTCTCTAGGGTCTCTGCATTCTTCCATGAGGGGACCTGTGTGGCATTTTATTCAAGGGTCAATCAAGTGGCCCCACAGAAGGTTGATATGCACCAGCCAGGCCTGGGGACAGCCCTAATGGGTACCATGTGACATTCATAAAGAAGCCTAGAGTGGAAGAGCATGGAGGTTGTCAGTGCTTCTCCTAATCCTCAGGGACCACTTGGAGGAAGACTTGGGGCTCCTGAGTGACTGAAAACACATCAGTTAATACAGCCACTCAGTCTAACTTTATGACTAACACAAATGGCAAATCTTTACAGTGTACAAGAGCATTATCCCATGGCACAATAGTGCCATGGAACCCCACCACAATGCCCGTCTGTAGACAGAGGTTGCTCGTTAGCTTCCCAACTGCTCAGACCCGAATAATCACATAGAAACTATATTAATTACAACACTGCTTGGCCAATAGCTTAGGCATATTTCTGGATAACTCATATCTTAAATTAACCCATTTCTATTAATCTGTGTTGCCATGAGGCTGTCATCTACAAGATAAGGTTCCGGTGTGTCCTTCCTTCTCCTACAAGGTTTGGTAGCTACATGGCATCTCCCTACTATGCCTACTCTCTCTCTCTCTCTCCCTATTTCCTACCTGGCTTTATTCTGCTAAGCCATTGGCCAAAACATCTTTATTCATTAACCAATAAAAGCAACACTTATACAGAGGGACATCCCACTTCACCTGTCCTCTAGGGCTGTATGTTGTAGTCCACTGTGTTTCCTAAAAAGAAGTACAGATAGGTTAGGAGGTGTGTGGATGGACAGATGAAAAGAGAGGGAGAGAAGGAGAAAGGTAGGGAAGGATGGTGGGAGTGATACGGAGGAGGAGAAGGAGGAGAGGGAAGGAGATGAAAAGGACGAGGAGATAAGTGGATAGGGGATGGATGGATAGATAGATAGATAGATAGATAGATAGATAGATAGATAGATAGACAGGAGTATGGATGAGAGTTTGAGCAATGAATAGATGGAAAGAATGATGTATGGGATGAGAAAATGAATGAAAGAAAAGGCAGATAATAGGTGATGGGGCTAGGTGGAAGGGGAGGATGAATTGGTGGGAGGAAAGAAGTATGGATGGCTAAATGAAGGGGAGAAAAACGCAATGATGGGAGGATGGATGGATGGATGGATGATAGATTGGTGGATGGATGGATGATGGATGGATGAGTGAGTGGAGGATGGATGAATGGATGGATGGATGGATGATGGAAGGAGGGTGATAGGTGATGGGTGGGTGGAGGATGGATGGAAGGATGATAGATGGATGGGTGGATGGATGGAGGATGGGGGATGGATGGATGGATAGAGGGAGGAAGGGATGGATGGATGGATGATGGATGGATGGATATGCAGGGGAGCTACCAGGTGGTACAAGAATTCTAAGAGCTGCCAATTCCCCTCTGTCAGAGCCACAGTGAAGCTGGGGAAACAGATGCATCGTGCTTCATGGGTTACACAGAAATCAATGCACCTCAACACCAGGAAAAAAATAGGTCATGATTTTCTATAAAACTGCCACAAACTGCCCCAATCAATGACTCCATCCATCTGTTTTACTCCTCCCGCTGCCTGTTTTTAATCCTCATGAATAGCAAAGGGGTCGCAGAGGAGGAGGCCAAGAAGCAAGCCGCATTTGCTGCAATGGGAAGCAGGTGCAGAGCTCCCAGGGAGATGACAAGCAAATCTCTTCACAGCAGGGCGCCTACTGAAGACCATCTTTGCCAACTGGGCAAGGGAGGTAAGTGGATGGCAAGTCGATACCTACCCTCCCCCACAAGCCCTCCACTGCCACTCCTGATACTGGTCCTTTTTAAAAATATGTAGTGTGCGTGCATGCATGCATGCATATATTGTGTATGTACATATAGGTATACTTGCATTTGTGTACGTGGGTGCAGTGTGGAGGTGTGGAAGTGGACTATAGATAACCTTGGACATCACTCTCAAGAATGCCGTCCACGCCCTTTGACACAGAGCCCTTCACTAGCCCAGAGTTCGCCAGTGAGACAAGCAAAACTGGCTAATGAGGCCCAGAGACTTTCCTGTCTCCATCTCCCCAGGATACACCACTGCACCTAGCATCTTATATGGATACTAGGGATCCAACACAGGCCCTCATGCACACCAGGCAAGTAAGTACTCTACCAAGTGAGCTATCCCACCCCTGCCCTGCCAGTCCATGCTGACTTACTGACATAAGATGACCAGTGCTAACTAGCGTAGCTGGAACCTTAGCATGGGGCCACAGCCATTGGCAAGGTTCAAATCTGGGCATTAGAGTTAGCCACAAATATCCTACTGCTACGAGCCCTGGGAAGGGCCGCCATTCATCAAAGACTTGGCTTGGACAAGTTCCTGTGCAGTAGTAGGTCTGGCCCCTGGATCAGATGAGAAGCCCTCAGGTTCAGCTGAGGAGACAGGTGTGGAGGAATAAGGCCTAGGGAAGACTCGGAGAGCCTCCAAGGAAGCACCAGAGGTGTGTTTCCCTTCTAGATCTGAACCAGAACTGATGTGGGAGTGTCATATATCAATCTGTTGATTTCATTGGTTAAGCAATAAAGAAACTGCTTTGGCCTCATAGGTTAAAAGATAGGTGGGAGGAGTAAACAGAACAGAAGGCTGGGAGAAAGAAGCTGAGTCAGGGAGTCGCCATGATTCTCCCACTCGAGGCAGATGCAGGTTAAGATCATTCCTGGTAAGCCAGCTCGTGGGCTACAGCAGATTATTAGAAATGGGCTAGTCCAGGTGCGAGAGCTAGCCTAGAAGAGGCTAGATAGAAATGGGCCAAGCAGTGTTTAAAAGAATACAGTTTCCATGTAATTATTTCGGGTAAAGCTAGCCGGGCAGGCGGGCGCGGGCGTCGGGGACGCAGCCCCGCCGCTCCTATTTCAACACAGAACCTCTATCTCATCAATCCTCCTGAGCCCCTACAGCCTGGCCACACATGAGAATTACTGAATAACACCAATTAATGGTTAGCATGCTCATGCCAACCTGTCCCTGAGGCTCTGAGCACTTAGCTACGGAATTCCCCAGTGTAGAGGACACTGGGGTTCCTCTCCAAAACTAACAACTGTCAGAAATAACCCTATAGGCAATGAGACATCTCTGGTACCCACTGCCAGAAGACACCATTAGTTAATCTACTCCTTTTTGAAGCTTTGGACTCATTTGGCTGGGCTTTCGGGGCAGCTCTTGCCAGCACGGCCGGCTAATAAGTAATTAGGAGATAATTAACACTTGTAGCATACAATAGAAACATCTGGACCTGCTGACTTATTAAAACCTAAGACTTGATTAAACAGTTGTAGGGAAAGACGGAAACAGGCTCAGCCCCTCTCCCTGACTCACCTCACCTCTGCACCCCAAGACATTGAGGGTCTGTGACTTCAGACACAGCCCTGCCCACTCCCCAGTGCAGTGACCTCCCACCTGCCCGCAAGGCTTACAGGGAAGTTAGAGGCCCAGTTCTATCATCTGTCAAGGTTTCCCTAAGAGGATCCCCACCAATTACTTTCCCTTCTTGTCTGCCTTTCCCAGATAGTTGTTTTGGAGCTTGGAAACAGAAGTTGCCCCGAAAGTGAATAACCTTCCCTGATATAATTCAGCATTCATTGCTTACCCTGGAAAAGGACCCTGGCTCCCAACCCTCCTCTGCTCACACAGGAAGGGTCACATACTAACTAGTAAACTAGCCCTCCCCCAGAGTTCAGTCATTTGTAAGTAGGGGGGATATCAGGGAACCCTGAATCCCTACCGGTCCCCAACCTGGACTATAACCCTCTCATTATCTTCCCATACTTCCTGTCTCTTCTGAGCAGCTGGGCAGGAGCTGGACACACAGAAACACATGGATCTCATGAGGCTGACCACTCTCTGATGCTCTCCAGAGCTTATTCTGCAGCCATCAGGCTGCTCCAACCAGCCATCCTCCTGCAGCAGCAGGACCATAGCTCATAGTCTACAATCAATGGGCTGGACCAACCAACCATCCTCCTGCAGCAGCAGGATCATAACTCTTAGTCTGCAGCCAATGAGCTGCCCCAACCAAGCATCCTCCTGCAGCAGTAGGAGCATAACTCTTAGTCTGCAACCAATGGACTGGACCAACCAAGCATCCTCCTACAGCAGTAGGACCATAGTTCTCAGTCTGCAGCCAAAAGACTGCCCCAACCAATCATCCTCCTGCAGCAGTAGGACCATAGCTCATAGTCTGCAGCCAATGAGCTGCCCCAACCAGCCACCCTCCTGCAGCAGCAGGACTAGAGTAAGGCTGAGCTGCTGCGCAAAGGGGAAGTGAGACAGGACTGCAGGCTCTCCAGCAAGTCTGCGAACAGAAAAAAAAAAAAAAAAAGGCTGAGCGGTCCATCTTCTGGGGACAGATTTGAGAGATGTCTTCCTGGGTGGCCTGTTTCCCTTCTCTGGGAAAGTATAAAGAAAATCCTATGAAGACTACAGGATTCCCTGTCACTGCAATAGTCCCCTTCTGCCCTATGGCTGCAGTTCCCTGGCTCTGGCTGAAGTTCCACCACGTTCAGTCCTGGAAGTTGAACCTTCAGGATGCAACAGTTGGCTCCCACTGTAATCTAATGTGGAGGAGGAGCCAATGAGAGGCCAGCCCTGGAATCCTTTTCCCTCCGTGAGCTCTGAGAATGGAGAAGTCAGAGCCTTTGTCAGCCTAGGTGTCTAACCAGTGTGCCTGAAGGGACTGAGCCAGCGCAGTGAGGCCAAGGAAGGGTGGGATGTGGGAGCCCGCGGGATACAGAAGCTGGCTGACAGCACTCAGTAGGGCTCTGTGGGGACCCTGCTCTAATTCCTGAGGTTCCTTGTTCCTCCTTCTGACCAGTGAAGCTGTGCTCCCACCTCTGGTGGCACTGACTCCTGAGAACACCACACGGGTTCTGACTGTTCCTGGGGAGAGGGCCCACCATGTTGGGGGGCGTCTCTACACTACAGGGGTTCTCTTAGTGAAGAAGAAGTCAGAGGAAGGGAAGAGGAGAAGAAAATGAGAGCAGACGAAAAACCTGCCGCTGATATTCAGCAAGTTGCCATGACCAACAAAGGACAAGGGAGATCAAACTGTTCACATTCTCTGTAAAGCCCTGCGGCCATCCTCCTTTGTACACGACCCGGGGTGTGCTGAACAGAAAAGCTCCCCTTCCACACTCAGACACTCGTGGGCAGCTTGTCTCAGCCTGGCTCCTGCTTCCCAAAGTCTCCCTCTCAACCACTTTCACTGGACTCAGTGACAGATGGGACACATGACAGAGGGAGGTGCTTCTCCGAGGGAGACAGAAACATCAGCTGCTAGGTATGGCCCAGGCATCAGGAGCAAGGGGAAACTCCTCTGCTCGGGGGCAGGCCGCCACTGTACATCCAGAACTCTGAGAGGTGGATGTAGTCGCTAGTTTCCTATGACTGTGATGGATGAAGGCCACGTAAAGAAGAGAGGGCTTATTTGGGCTTTCGGTTCCAGAGGGATGAGAGTCCACCATGGTAAAGCAGAGGCAGTGTCTAGGAGCTCAAGCAGGAAACCGAGAGGATGAACTCAAACCGGTGTGAGTCATTAAACTCGCAAAGCCCTCCTCCAGTCGGGCCTGCTTCTGTTAGCAAAGCCAAAGCTCTTAAACCTCTCAAACGGCACCACCCATGGGGACTAAGTATTCAAATGCCAGAGACTATGAGGCACATCTCACTCTGCCACCATGGTGGGCACAGGAACGCCAGTAAACTGTGGGCAGCTCTGGACAAGATATGGAGACAAGGACCAGATGTTTCCAAGCCCCCTGCTGACTGCCACACCACACATGAACACTGGGTGCTCCTGCTGAGGGGAGTTCAGCTACCCACTGCCCCATCACACATGGCCTGACACACTAACGGGGACATAACACCCCTGCTGGGGACCCAGCACTCCTGCAAGGGAGTCCTGTACCTGATATTGCCCTACCCCTGACAGAAACCCAGTACTCCAGCAGGAGACTTCTGCTGGGTACCCAATACTGCTGCTGGGAAGTGGTCCACCTGCTATGGCCTCACCTAGACCCTGTACCCCTTCTGGGGATCTGACACCTCTGTTGGGGACCTGATGCCACTGATGGTAGTGGTCTGTCTGCCACCACTAGTGAGTGACCCACCGGAGTTCTAACATGGGTTACCTGGATCTCTGACCTGTACTCCTCTGATTCTGATTCCAGCCCCAGCCTCCAGCTCCAGGGGAGTCCCAGCTTCTGAAGCCAACCAGCCCACAGAGGGGAATTAGCCAGGAGAGAAAACTCAGTCACTTAGGGCCACGAACCTGTTTGGCGACCAATTTGCAGAGAACTTGTCCTTAACTTGTGCCACCGGCAAGGTCTGCGCAGTGATTTGGGTCTATCAACCAGTAAATTACAGGCAGCCGCGTTGCTCAGTCAGGTCGGCTGGAGAGCTGAGACGGAGTAGCTTGGAATGAGTGACAGCTCCAATAAATGCATTCCTGCCAGGAAAATAGCATTTCCATGCCGAGGTGACTCAGAGAATATTGAACTTCGGGAAGGAAGAAAATAAAAGTAAAATGGCCCTGGCACTCCTGAGTGCTCCATCGTGACTGCCAGGCTCGGTGGGAAGACAAGAAACCCGTCATCAGGTAAATAGCTTGCAGTCCCCAGACAGGGAAGCACCGAATCACGTTGGGGACAGACAGTCCCAAAGTAGGTGTCTGATGCAAGCACAAAAGGGAATCTTGGGCCAGTCACCTAGAACAGCCTCCTTTCTCATAGATGGGGAAACTGAGGTCACAGTCAGACAGTAGATAAGACTGATGAGGTATAAGGGCTGAGAGACCAGTGCAAGACAGGTTGCTGGGACAATCTAACAGGGAGAACCCGGGGGGTCTAGGGACTCACGCTGGTGACATAAGCCACGTATAAGACATTGATAATGTCCTCAAAGACTGATGAGTGAGAGATTGAAAACACAGCAGGGCACCTGCCATGAATCAGGAAGTCAGGTGGATGGAGAATGGACAGGGCCAGGAGCCCGATGGAGGAAGGTCATTGATTAAATAAAAAGAAACTGCTTGGCCCTCATTGGTTAGAAGATAGGTGGGAGGAGTAAACAGAACAGAACACTGGGAGGAAGAGGAAGTGAGCTCAGACTCCACAGCTCTCCTCTCGGGAGCAGACGCCTCAGAGAGACGCCATGCTCCCAGCTCCCAGGCAGACGCACGGGCAGCTCCCAGGCAGACGCACGCGATGAATCTCCGACCCAGGATGGACATAGGCTAGAATCTTCCCGGTAAGTGCACCTAGGGGCGTTACACAGATGATTAGAAATGGGCTAAATTAATATGTGAGAATTAGCCTAGAAGAGGCTAGATAGAAATGGGCCAAGCAGTGATTAAATGAATACAGTTTGTGTGTTGTTATTTCGGGCATAAGCTAGCCAGGCAGCCGGGGTGCTGGGGACGCAGCCCCGCCACCCTTATTATTACAGAAGCCCAGGAATATACAGACTCCAGTAGAATGTAGAGGCTGACTCCCTGGCTCATGTTTGTGGTGATTCCTTCGTCATTGGAGAAGAAGCTCAATCAGCAGCTGGACCTGCAGGATGCTCAGTGGCATGACTGGGTATTGGTCCAACTTGGAGGAGTCAAGTTGGGGAAGAGGATACATCCCATGCTCAGGGCTTATTGCTGTACTTTTACGGAGGGCTTGAGCTAGTCCTTGATGTTGTGGTGCCCTGTGCAGTCTCCCAGGGATGGTGATGGCTAGGAGTACCTGCGCAGAAGGGCTGAGCTTTCTGAAGGTGGAGTTCTTACAAAGACTTCTTGTGCTACCTGCTGGATCTACCTCCATGCTCTTGTCACATTACTGATGAACTGTTCTTGGTGATGACCCCAATAATATAACTTTCAGAGACTGAAAGCCAGATTAGAGGCTTGCTCGGGATGGACTTTTGTTAATGCAACCATGCCACATTGTCAACTTGGCAAAAACCTAGACAAACCTTGGAAGAGGAAACATTTTTCTTTTTTTTTTTAGATTTTTTTCCCACTCCCCTTATTTCCTCCCCACTCTTCTTCCACCATCCCCCCATACACTCCCAATTTGTTCAGGAGATCTTGTCTTTTTCTCCTTCCTAGATGAATCCATATATGTCTCTCTTAGGGTCCTCTTTGTTGTCTAGGTTCTCTGGGGTTGTGGCCTGTAGGCTGGTTATCCTTTGCTTTATGTCTAATATCCACTTATGAGTGAGTAAATATTATATTTGTCTTTCTGGGTCTGGGTTGCCTCACTCAGAATGGTTTTTTTCTAGGTCTGTCCATTTGCCTGCCGAGTAATACTTCACTGCGTAAATGTACCACATTTTCTTTATCCATTCTTCAGTTGAGGGGCATCTAGGTTGTTTCCAGGTTCTGGCTATTACGGATAGTGCTGCTACGAACATAGTTGAGCACATGTCCTTGTGGTATGATTGAGCATCCTTTGGGTATATACCCAAAAGTGTTATTGCTGGGTCTTAAGGTAGATTGATTCATACTTTTCTGAGAAACCACCATACTAATTTCCAAGCAGTTGTGTAAACTGAGACTCTGCTTCCATTTCCCTGCTTCCCCAACTCAAAGCGCACACATATGTAGTAATAAGGGCGGTGGGGCTGCGTCCCCAGCACCCCGGCTGCCCACATGGCTAGCTTATGCTCCAAAATAACAACACACAAACTGTATTCATTTAATCACTGCTTGGCTCATTTCTATCTAGCCTCTTCTAGGCTAATTCTCACATATTAATTTAGCCCATTTCTAATCATCTGTGTAGCGCCCCTAGGTGCGCTTACCAGGAAGATTCTAGCCTATGTCCATCCTGGGTCGGAACTTCATCGCGTGTGTCTGCCCAGGAGCCGGGAGCATAGGAGATCTGCCTTCCTCTGCCTCCCGAGTGCTGCGATTAAAGGCGTGCGCCACACATACACACACACACACACACACACACACACAGAGAGAGAGAGAGAGAGAGAGAGAGAGAGAGAGAGAGAGAGAGAAGCTATATTAATTACAACACCATTTGGCCAATGACTTAGGCATATTCCTAGCTAGCTCTTATATCTTAAATTAATTCATTTCTCTTAATCTGTACTTCATCACAAGGCCATGGTTTACTGGTGAGGTTCTGACGTCTTTCTCCTTCAGTGGCTATATGGCATCTGCATGACTCCACCTTCTTTCTCGCTGTGTTCAGTTTAGTTTTCCCACCTAGCTATATTCTGCCCTGCCATAGGCCAAAGCAGTTTATTTATTAATCAATGGTAATAAAACATATTCACAGCATACAGAGGGAATCCACATCACAACTGTACAGGTCCACCAGCAATGCAGGAGTGTTCCCCTTACTCCACATCCTCTCCAACATAAGTTGTCATCAGTGTTTTTGATCTTGGCCATTCTTACAGGTGTAAGATGGAATCTCAGAGTTGTTTTGATTTGCATTTCTCTGATGACTAAGTATATTGAGCATTTCGTTAAGTGTCTTTCAGCCATTTGAGATTCCTCTGTTAAGAGTTCTGTTTAGGCCTGTACCCCATTTTTATTGGATTATTTATTGTTGTTGTTGTTGTTTATGTCTAGTTTCTTGAGTTCTTTGTGTATTTTAGATATTAGTCCTCTGTCAGATGTGGGGTTGGTGAAGATCTTTTCCCATTCTGTAGACTGCCATTTGTCTTGTTGACCATGCCCTTTGCTTTACAGAAGCTTCTCAGTTTCAGGAGGTCCTATTTATTAATTGTTGCTCTCAGTGTCTGTGCTACTGGGGTTATATTTAAGAAGTGGTGTCCTCTGCCAAGGCATTCAAGTGTACTTCCCACTTTCTCTTCTATGAGGTCCAGTGTGGTTGGTTTTATGTTAAAGTCTTTGATCCATTTGGACTTGAGTTTTGTGCATAGTGATAGATATGGATTTATTTTCATTCTTCTACATGTTGACACACAGTTATGCCAGCACCATTTGTTGAAGATGCTTTCTTTTTCCATTTTATAATTTTAGTTTCTTTGTCAAAAATCAGGTGTGTGGATTGATATCAGGGTCTTCAATTTGATTCCACTGATACTCTTTTCTATTTTTATGCCAATACCAAGCTGTTTTCAGTACGTAGTAACTCTATAGTAGAGTTGAAGTCAGGGATTGTGATGTCTCCAGAAGTTCCTTTATTGTACAGGATTGTTTTGGCTATCCTAAGTTTTTTTTGTTTTCCCATATTGAGTTGAGTATTGCTCTTTTGAGGTCTGTAAAGAATTTTGCTGGGTTTTGATAGGTATTGCATTGAATCTGTAGATTGTTTTGGGTAAGATTGCCTTTTTTATTATGTTAAGCCTATCTATTCAAGATCATGGGAGATCTTTCCATTTTCTGATGTCTTCTTCAATTTCTTTCTTCAAAGATTTAAAGTTCTTGTCATACAGGAGCTTCACTTGTTTGGTTAGAGTTACCACAAGATATTTTATGTTATTCGTTGCTACTATAAAAGGTGATACTTCTCTGATATCTTTTTTCATCCCATTTATCATTTGTATATAGGAAGGCTACTAAATTTTGAGTTAATCTTGTATTCTTCTACATTACTGAAGGTGTTTATCAGTTGTAGGAATTCCCTGGTGGAACTTTTGGGGCCACTTATGTAAGCTATCATATCATCAGCAAATAGTGAGAGCTTGACCTCTTCTTTTCTGATTTGTATCCTCTTGTTCTCCTTTTGCTGTCTTATTGCTCTAGTGAGAACTTCAAGTACTATATTGAATAGATACAGGGAGAGTGTATAGCCTTGTCTTGTTCCTGATTTCAGTGAAATCACTTTGAGTTTCTCTCCAATTAGTTTGATGTTGGCTGTTAGCTTGCTGTGTATTGTCTTTATTATGTTTAGGTATGTTCCTTGTATCCCTGCTCTTTCCAAGATCTTTATCATGAAGGGGTGCTGAATTTTGTCGAAGGCTTTCTCAGCATCTAATGAGATGAACATGTAGGGTTTTTTTTCTTTCAGTTTGTTTATATGGTGGATTACATTGATGGATTTTTATATGCTGAACCATCCCTGCATCTCTGGGATGAAGCTGACTTGATCATGGTGGAAGATTTTTCTGATATGTTCTTGGATTCAGTTTGTCAGTGTTTTTGCATCGATGTTCATGAGGGAAAATGGTCTGTAATTTTTTTATTAGTTGTGTCTTTGTGTAGTTTGGGTATCAGGGTAACTATAGCCTCATAAAAAAGAGTTTGGCAATGTTCCTTCTGTTTCTATTGTGTGGAACAATTTGAGGAATATTGTTATTAGTTCTTCTTTGAAAATCTGGTAGAATTCTGTGCTGAAACCATCTGGTCCTGGGCTTTTTTTTTTTTTTTTTTTTTGGAGAGGGGTAGAGGGAGACTTTTGATGACTGTTTCTATTTCCTTAGCAGTTACAGGTCTATTTAATTTGCTTATCTGGTTTTGATTTAATTTTGGTAAGTGATAATTGTCCGTTTCCTTTAAGTTTCCCAATTTTGTGAAGTACAGGTTTTTTAAGTATGCAGTTCTCTCTATAAATTCTCAGACCAAAGGGGCAATCCTCAGACTGTATAGACTACACTGTGTCTCCACCAAACCTCAGGTTCCCAGGAAGACAAAATCTTAATCAAGATTGGCCTATAGGCAAGTCTTCAGCACATTTTCTTGGCTCACCCTCAGGACCCCCAGCACAGCCTGGCATTGTGTTGACCAGGACTGGGAGTACCTGGAGTACAGGGTGTTCAGAGAGGTGGTGTCTGTGTGTCCTTTCCCAGGGGTCCTCTCTTACAACCTGTGTCAAGGGGACCCAAGACTTGCTTACTCTGGTAAAATACACAGGCACAGAAGCAACTATGATAGTTTGAGTAAGAATGACCCCTATAGATTCCTATATTTAAATGTTGGGTTCCCGGTTAGTGGATTATTTAGGGAGAATTAGGAGGTGTAGCCTTGTTGAAGAGGTGTATCATTGGGGTTGGGCTTTGAAGTGTCAAAAGCCCATGACAGGCACCGGGGTGTGTGTCTCTTTCTGTTTCTCTCTGTGTGTCTGTCTCTGTCTCTGTCTCTCTTTCTTTCTCTCCCTCTTTCTTGTGGCTCAGATATAGGCTCCAGCACCATGTCTGCCTGTGTACTGCCATGCATGACATCACAATAACAACAGACTAACCCTCTAGAACTGTACACCAGCCCCCCAATTAAGTGCTTTCTTTCAGAAGTTGCCTTAGTCATAAGTGTCTCTTCACTGCAATCGAACAGTAACTAAGACAGTGATTGACAAAGAAAGAAGCTTATTGCATTCATAGAAACAAGAGTGGGGCCAGCAGAGAAGCCTGCCCCCTACTATGGTTCCCACAGGAAGAAGGCTGAAGACAGTGCTGGAATAAAGCTGCTCCTGTCTCTCCCTGAACCTGGGAAGACTTGTGCAGGAGAATGCCCTGGGCATGCGATGATAAAGGGGGAGCTTGGGAGTGACTCTGGGTTGGACATCTGCATTTGGGGGTTCTCCCCAGTCTGCTTGTCTTTCTAGTAATTCACCTGCCTATACAGGAGTGTCCACCCCCCCAACCTAAGACCACAGGTGCCAAAGCGTCAGTACGCAGACAGAAAATCAAGACGGTTTGCACTCAGGCTCTGCAAAATCCACCCGAGAGTCCCTGGAGCGAGACTTTTATGCAGGAAGCCCCACCATTCCTCCAATCAGACAACACTGCAAGCAGAGCAGAGGCAGCCCACACTTGTTCCACTTCCTCCCTGCGAGACCGGGGTCTCTGGAGCAGCGTACAACCCACACAACCCATCAGAGACCCCCACCATGGGGACCCGATCTAAACAAACCACCTGTGACCCTGGGAGCAAATCCCTCCTCAGCTCTATTGATACATACCCCTATGACTGACCAGAGTCTTAGGGACTCAAGATCTCTGTGAGTCTCAACCCTCCTGGTGAGCCCCCCTGCTGCTTCAGAACCCTTTGGGGTGAGGTGAAGGTCTTGCTTATGGAACCCCAGTAAGGAAAGCATCCTTGAGAAGCAAACGCTTTATCTCCTGTGTATCGCCAGAACCCACTCATCCCTCTCTGTCAGACAAGTTTCCCAAGAGGACTGTCTTGTTAAGTGTCCTTTCCCCAGAAGAGGAGGAGACTTCCCTGAAGGTAATAGCTGTCCCCACACACTTCCAAAGCAGGCAAAACATCCCTGATACGGCCAGTATGCCTATCCCAGGAGCTCGGCAGGTGCACTGAAGCCGAGGCCCTTAGGGCGGTGAAAGGTTTGTTTTGTTTGTTTGATGTTCTTTTTTTCCCAACACAAGAGTGAAATGAAGCCCTGTGCTGACCTCTGGGTATAACATGCTCTGTGACAGGCAATTTCAAAGCGGAAAGGTCAGCCGACAGGAGAACAGTGTCTTGGCTGAATCCCACACGTAGCACCACCAGGAGACAGCCTGTGTGTGTGTCACTCCCTGAATTCCAACGAGGCCAGGAGCAGAATGTTACCGGGCCAGGGAAATGAAGCCACAGGTTTATAATAGCTTTCCTCTCTTCCCGACAGATGTTCCTGAGACTCACACTCAGCTACGGCTGTCCTCAAAAGGCCAGGTCAAGGGAGCCAGCCTGGCCCACCCCTTCTCGGTCTCCCTGGATGCCTCGACCCCATCACCTATCCCCGGAATTCTTACCAACTGTAACCACCATCAGAGTCTGAACCTGGAAACACTGAGGCACAGGCTCTGAAACAGAGAGTTTATCCAAGCCGGGTGGCGGTAGCGCATGCCTTTAACCCCAGTACTCAGGTGGGTCTTTGTGAGTTCGAAGTCAGCCTGATCTACAGGAGCGCGTTCCGGGACAGGCTCCAAAGCCACAGAGAGAAACCCTGTCTCCAAAACAAAACAAAACAAAACAAAAACAAAAACAAAGAGCTAACCCTGGCTGTCCCCGGCCCTGGGGAGATGCAGACAGGAGGGTGCCTGGATGTGTGTGCCCAATAAAGAAGACACTTGAGTGTGGCTCTAAATTGACCATTTGTATTGGAGAGGCTCTTGCTGATCTAGGGATTCCCCTGACTAGATGGGGGTATCTTTACCCTGCAATCACAGATCACAGGGTGCCAAACCACCAGACCAGATAGGAAACACAAGGCATGGCTCATACCCAGTCCCTGTAAAAGAAGAAGAAGGAGGAGGAGGAGGAGGAGGAGGAGGAGGAGGAGGAGGAGGAGGAGGAGGAGGAGGAGGAAACGGAAAAGGGGAAAAAGAAAAGAAAGAAAGAAA
Organism: Microtus oregoni; assembly: GCF_018167655.1. NCBI lineage: Eukaryota > Metazoa > Chordata > Mammalia > Rodentia > Cricetidae > Microtus > Microtus oregoni. The sequence continues at coordinate 28,614 of NW_024545080.1, forward strand.
GGAAGAAAGGAAGGAAGGAAGGAAGGGAAAAAGAAAAAGAAAAATCCAGCCTGAAAGCCCCCAAGGCAACTAACCTTCACAGGGGCTTTTATGCAAGGGACCCCAGCATTCCCACAGGTCCTTCTGATCCCAACATTTCATCCTCTTCTAATGAGAGACTGTCATGGTAAATCTTGGTTATCATCTTGATGTGGGATCAGTTAATTTCATGGCAGACTCGTAAGGGCATTTCTGGGAAGCATTAACGGAGGCACGAGACCTTCACCCAGCATGTGAAGCACCTTCTGAAGGCCAAGCCCGGCGTGATGAGGTCACAGGGCACCGCAGGGCTGCCGGCCTGCCTTTGCTCTGCGAGCACACCTGCTCTATCCCCATCCTCCGCTGGTATAAGGACCCGGCCTCCTGGCTTTCCAACACGGACCAGCCTCCCCAAGAATCCTCCAGGCCTTCGGAGCCAGGCTAGGACCACAGAGGCGTCCGGTCTTGTAGGCTGTGCAGTTACTCCCTCCTCTCAGCCTCTCCAGTGTGCAGATGGCCATCACTGAACTCAGCAAATCTAACAAATCCCCTTCCGTAAAGCTTGTCTTTCTACATCTTCTGTTCCTCTGGAGAACCCAACTAATGCAGAAATCCAGCAGGTGGTTCTCTTTCTGGAAGGATGAGGAGTCCCCAAAGCAAAACTGGATGATAAGCCATGTTTTCTGAGACACAGGTAAAAGGGAGAAAGAAAGGAGGATATGGGAAAATTACTTATGAACCAAATCTGAGACATCCTAACCCACAATCTCTTTCTGTGATGGAGAGACCCGGAGGGGAGAAAGCTCGGTTCACAGTTGCCATAGTGACAGGTAATGCAGAACTGGGACTATTGTAACTCCCTAAAGGACCATGACAACACATGTCCCTATCTTAAACCACCCTGGCCCTCTGTTGGGGGAAGCAGAGCTGCCAGGCTCTAAAACCCTGAGTTTTAAATTGCCCAATTAGCCAGCCTGGATTGCTCTGGCGGCACACTCTGTCCCCAACCTCCTTGGCCAAGAAATAATTCTGAGATCGTTAATACGGGCTCTGCATCTGCTCCTGCTCCACCTGGAGACTGGCCAGTGGCTCCCAGGAGCCCAGCTCAAGTGCAAGAGAAGTTACAGAAAGAATTCAAAGCTGCTTTTTTGTCAAGACAATTGGAGGCGGCAGGGGCCCTGAGAAGCCCCAGAGCGTTGTTAGGAATGAGCACGGGGAGCAGGCGGGCCATTGGGAAGATAAAGGGCCCCAGACCCTGCTGCTGCCATGGCTGGGGCCACTGCCACAGAACTTCCTCGTCTGTGGGACATTCCTCTGGCCACCGCAGCCCCTATCCTGACAGCAATTGCTGCCACCAGCAGGGCACAAAACAAATCTGATACAGCTTCAAAAAAGATCAGCAAGTAAGGACATGGGCCTGGGAGCTGGTTCTTGGGGCCTCACAGTCCCCTAGGGAGGGACAGCCACTGACTAGCCTGCATAGGTTGCTAGAAACACACAGGTCTGTCCTCGGGGTCTCAAAAGCAAGGTCCCAGGGAATCTGTGGTGAAGAGAAACAGAAGAATGCCTGGAAATGCAGTTCTTTGGCATTGGAGCATAAAGCACCCTCTTGGCTGATGGGGCTAGGCCAAGCTCTTTACTAGAGGCTCCTGGAGTCTGGGCCTCTAGGCTCAGGTTTCAGTGACTGAGTACAGGTTGGTGGGGGCAGTGGGGGACACACGAATCTTCTTAGAATCCCCAGAGGCTCGTCCCTAGTGAGAACAACTTCCTTGACTATCTCACAAACATTCTGACAAATGAGCGGGAAACAAACATGCATTTGCATTCACACAAGTACATACACACACATACATTCACACATACACACACACACATTAACACACATGTATGCAAGAATGCACAGGCATGTGCACCCCTTAGTAAAAACAAGCTAAGCCTCACAAAGAATATAAAACACGGGGGAGTGGCCAAGTTATAAGCCCTGGTCTGTCCCCCTCCAGCCCAAATTTGTGGGCACAATGAGGATAATGTTCCTGGGGCTAACTCAGATAACCTCACGACTTTGGTTGCCCTGCCTGGGGTCAGAGTCTAAGGTGAGAAGAGCCCCTAAGAGGCCAGTCCAGTTCCCCCTCACTGGTCTGTCCCAGTCTCTGAGAATCTACCCATTCTCCCCCTCCACATAGGAAAGTCAGCCCCAAAGCCATGCCTAGGTGGATACCCAAATCAAGCCCTGATACCCAGCAATACACTGGGTGACAACATGGTCATGACCAGGGTCACCGCAAATTCAAGAGGAGATGCCACATTGAGGGCATTCCACCCTTCTAAGCCATGGTCATTTCATAAATCCAAGCTCAAGCAGGCACAGGCTTGAAGCTAATGTCCTGCCCGCTTCCCTAGGCAGGACAGATATTCACCGGTATGTTCCTTGGTGCTCAGCAACCGGATGCAGGCTCGAGTGTACAGGATATGCCATCCTTTCCTCGTTCTCTCGTCTCCCTACAGGCTAAGACATGAGCTTGTCTTCATACACAGAACTTGGCAAAGTGCCTGAGCCTCGTCAGAGCTAAACTAATGAATGTTGCAGATCTAATAATAACAATAATAGCCAACATGGGCTGCGGGCCCCAGGCCAGCACCGCTTAGACACTTCACCTGTCTGAGCCTCCACAGAGGCCCCCACGGCTACCAGGCTTATAGTCATTTGGTGTGTGACATGTCTTTCCAGAGAATTGATGGTTTGTGCACTCTCGCTGGCAACTCAGAAACAAAGGCTGCTGGATTTGAACACCCACCACCACCCCCATCATCATCACAACACTTGAGAGACAGCGCATCCTGGGACGGGGGTTGTGGGGAGGATTAGAGGAGCTGGGGATAAAAGATGATAGATATATAGGCTCACAACTGTTTGTCTGTCTGTACCTCCTGTTCCAGGGAATCCAACACCCTCACACAGTCACACAGGCAGACCAAACAGCAATACATATAAGGTAAAGAAAAGAAAACATTTTAAAAAGCAATGCTTAGTGCCTAGGGGGAGCCTGGCCACAGCCTGTCCTCCCAGCAAGCCATCTACAGAAGAGCTCCTGACAAGTACCGGGATGCTCGCATATAGAGTCCTGGGAAAGGATGCAGAAGCCAGGGCTCCCCCAACCCCGGGTCTCGGACTCCCAAATACACATGATGGTTTTCCAGAGAGAGCAGTAAGCCTGCAGCCATGCAGCCATCCCCGAAGCCGTACCCCCACATCCATCTTCACCTTGCCAAAGCAGGTGCTCCCAGCATGTGACGGTGGCGGCCACAGACTGTCCCAGGCCTGCAGAGTGTTGCAATGGCCTGATTAGGTCTCATTAAGTGTCTTTAAACAATTACTACCTGCAAGACCACTGGAAATCATGGCAATTAAGTTTAAATTAAATGCCTCTTGGAAATTTCACTTCTCTGTCCACATCCGTAATTGCTGCTCCATTCCATCGGACCGAGAGGCTGTTTAAATTTAAATTGTGACCAGGGATCAGGTCAGTCTGGGGAGGAGGAGGACACACCAACAATCTACCCAGGTTCCGAAGCAGAGGTGGGCACTTGGGTGTTTGTGGGGTTTGGTCTTTCTTAGTTTGTGATTCTGTCCTGGAAGTTGGTTGCTGTGTTCTGTCTGCTTGGTCCCTTCCCTCTTCTGGTTTCTCCTGGGACCCCACCCTCCCCATGCATGTTCCCATCCTGGTTCCAGAAGTTGACAATGGATTCAAATCTGACCAGTCAAAGGACCACATTTCTCTAGTTGCCGTGATTGGTGGATCACATTTCTCTGGCTGCCGTGATTGGTGGATCACATTTCTCTGGATGCAGTGATTGGTGGATCACATTTCTCTGGCTGCCGTGATTTGGCAGGGCACACTTTCGTGTTTGTTTCAGGGATGATCAGCTAATGTGAACTGTACCAATAGATACTAGGTGCTACCCGCTCTGTGGGGAGAGCGCTCTGAAGGAAGGCAAGCTGGAGCAGCAGCAGCCATCTTGCTACCACAGGGCATGACCAGGAAAAGGAACAGAGTCAAGGCCAGAAAGGAAGGAGGGCCAGACGTCACTGTCTGAGTCCCTGGATGAACCAGGGGTTTAAGGGGCACCGTGCAGTTTTGCCTTAGGCTTGTTCTGACAGTCTCCATGAGATGCAAACAGACTGTAAACTCCAGGACAAGCAGGACTGTCCCAGGAAGAAATCTGAATTCCCTGGGGGATGCCTGGGTCACCTTCAGATTGCTAACCCCGTCCTTCTTAAATCCATACATTGAGTGCCTCCCATCTCTTCCCATAGTCCCAGCTATAAATGCCACCCAACGCAACATTGAAAGCTTACTTAAAACATTACAAGATCTGACCTGATCTGGTATTTATGATAAAGCCAAGGGGAAGAATTCATTTGTCTTCCATTGACATGGGAGTCCTCGCTGCCTGGGACAGCGTCTATCGTGACACCAGGCATCTTTCATGCCACTGGTGAGAGGGCGTCCTATGTTTTCAGAGGTGAGTGACATTTCCTTATCCGCTCCTCTACCCATGGGCACATGGGCTGACTTCCTGCCCTGGCTCGCGTGGATAAGGCTACAGTAAATACAGGCACACAGAAGCCACCTCTGTTGACCCTGTTACCTCTGGTTACAGCCCCAGTGCTGATCTCATTTGCTCAGCTACATCTCCAGTCATGCTTATTGGGGCAGGCCTCTTCCCTCCCCATGTGAGTGCTGTTATTCTATATGTACCAGGGGTTGCACCCCACTTTCTCAAACCAGCTCCCCACTAAATGATGAGCTCCTCCCAAGCTCTTTATGAAAATCATGGTGCCTGCACCTGCACTTGCAACTGCACTTGCACCTGAGCTTTCACCTGCACCTGTACTGCACCTGCACTTGCACCTGTATTTGCACCTGCACTTACACCTGCACTTGCACCTGTCCTTGTGTCTGCACTTGCGTCTGCACTTTAATGGACCCCATTGTGCATCCTCCATTCAAAAAAGCAAGCCACAATGATGCCACAGGAGAAGCCCAGGAAGCTGAAGTCGCTTGTGTTTGCTTACCTGGTGACCTCAGCAAGATTGAATGCCCACTTCACTAAGTAGCTCCTTGTACCACCTGCACTGGGGTTGACTGGAGTTGACTAAAATGAATGTCCTTGCAGAGGTGGCTGGGGACCTGGAGGAGGGCACTGCTTGTCTGGGCTAGTGGCATGGGATGTTTCTCCCATCCCTGCCTCTGAGTCACATAGCTGTCCTGTCTCTGGACTGAAAGGCAGGTGCCTTGGCCATGGTTAGGATTTTACGCTGTCTAGGTCTGCCCCAGAGCTCCAAGAGCAGTAGCTAATTAACCCCTGAATTGAGAGTCATGTATGTAAAGAGAGGCAACTTAGAACTCAGACATGAGGCACATGATTGTGCTTAGAGTCTCAGGACACAAGGCTACACAGTTGGGGACCACAGCGTTCAGCCCCCAGCTGACAAGGAAGTATCAACCACAGGAGTCAGGGAGACATCCTTCTGCCCCTGGCTCTCTGGCAAGAACAGGTCATTACCCTAA
>NW_024545081.1:0-34138 GCF_018167655.1 Microtus oregoni
TTTCAGACAGAGAAGTGGGGTGGGGTTCTGAACTGTCCTGTCGCTCACAGGTCTCTTAGAGAAAGCACAGCTCTCATCTGTGGGGTCTGACTGGGAACCGTAGGCATGGGGAGTCATGTGGTTGAAACGCCATAAAGCATTGTGTGCAGTCCGTGCTGGTGGTGTCCTCATGCTACTGCAAGGCTCTGGTTCCGCCCACCCTTTTGACCGTGCCATTCTCAAGGTGGACGTGCACCAGGGGATACCAATTTCCTTACAACTCTCACCTCTGAAGTTTCTTAATTCTGAGCCTCATTCTCCCAACCAAAGTGCAAAGCCAGAGATCCGAAATGTAGAACTTCTGAGATCATTGCAGCAGGACACACCTTTGCCCCACTAGTACCCTGCTATTGACCTACTCTTAAGACCTGGAGCTTTCCCAAAAGGGTTGGGGCATAGTAGAAAATGTAACCATCTGGTGAATTCTGTATATGAGCCTCTCTGCTCACCCCCAGTGGGACTGTGCCAGGGCCTTGGTGTTGGAGTACCATATGGATAGGAAACTGGGGTTTGCGGGCTTTCCGGGGTATGTCCAAGGATGGACTTAGTCTTCAGGGGCTGCTCTTCAGTTTTTTAAGCTGTGGGATCCTTAAGTAAACAGCATTTCAGGGATGTGAATCTGATCAATACTGCCCTAAGCATATTAGCGTTAAAGAGGTTTAGTTAGGCATTGGGCTATGCCGGGAACTGTCTAAGAGGGATTACTCCCTTCCCCCCTTACTTTCTGATTGGTGGTGTGTGTAGACAAGGTCTCACTCTGTAGCCCTAACTGTCCTGGAATGTGCTCTGTAGACCAGGCTAGCCTTGAACTCAACAGAGATCCACCTGCTTCTGCTTCCTAAATTTTGGGATTAAAGGTGTGCACCACCATGCCCAGCCTACTAAAATGATTTTGCTGTAATGGGGATTGGTCCATGGCATCAAAAACTCTTGAAGGAGTCCATTTCCATGCAGGGTTTCTTGATTGGAAGGCTTTCTTTTGGAAGAAGACTCATGCATTGCTGGGAGGTTCAAGGCCAGCACACCTGGTTTGAGAGACCAGTGCTCTTGGTCACTAACTCTGGGCAGCAGATTTCACCCCGGTTCCTGCATTCTCCATCTGTATGATGGGGTTTATTAAAATACATTCTTTACGAATGCTTGAGGAGTACATTAGGTATTTTATTGTAAAATGCTTAGGGTAACCTGGTGCATGCTGGCTGTCTGTAAATGACACTTTTTCAGTCTTGTTTGAAGAGGGCACATAGATCTGAGTGTTGCATGACCCCTAATACTGAGCTAAAATAGACCCACATTAACCTGATGAGGGAGGCCCCTGCTTTGCTGGTTCTCTGTCCCCTTCCCCCCAACCTTTAACAGGCTTTTCAGCCTTGCTTTAAGGGGGTAAAAGCTGAGCCACCTGTTAAGAGTCTGATAGCAGAGGACCCATTTAATCTTAGCACTCCCGAGGCAGAGGCATGTGATTTCTGTGAGTTCGAGGCCAGCTATGTCTACACAGTGAGTTCCCTGTGGGTTCTTGACAGTCAAGACTGGAGGTCAGAACCTGTTCCTCTCTTCAGGGTCAGTCCTTTCTAGATCTGGAAAAATAGCTGTTATGTGAATCCAGACCAGCTTTCAAGCCAAGCACCTCCTACCCTGCCCTTTGCTTGCCTGGGGGCTGAGATGGGAACAGGGCTGCTTGCCTGTTGGGACAGGGTCTAGCTAGCAGGCCAGGGCAGAAGTGGGAACACCGCCTTCTAGGGAAGATAGGGAGCCTCCTTCCACAAGCAGGACTCTGGCATCTTGTCTAGCTGGAGGAACTGGTTTCTAGGACTTGGCTCCTAGGCCAACCTGCTGGAGGGGTCCTGGGACAGAGAAGCCAGGGGCTGAGGCTTGGTTGTGGCTGTTTTCTGAGCTGTTTACTTTCTCCCTCTGAGTAAAGGCACCTATTAACTGTGTATCTCTTGGTCTTTTACAAAGCTAATTAAACCCTTCAGGCAGAGTTTTAGGGCCTAGAATTCTTTACTTTCCCAACCGTTGTACTTTTGGGTGTGCTGGAGTTTAACTGTCTTGCTTAGAGGGCTAATCTTTGAGCTGGGAAGGAGAATGGAGGACCCTGTACTTCTTCCTCCTCTGTCTGTCTAGGATGGTCCTAATATGCCTGCCCTTTCTGTCTCCCTCCCTCTGGAAGTATCTCTTGAGGTCAGTGACAGTGGGTCTTCACATTCAGGTTAGTGTAGGTCCATGATGTCAAAGAGAGGTGCATTAGAGAGCCTGTGTGCCCTCTTCAGTAAGACTTATAGAAGCCCAGTTTTGGGGGCCAGTGATCTCATGGTGTCTGCTTTGTCAGTGCTCCGGATTTGCAGAGGCTGCCATCATACCAGCTGGCTTAATCCTCAGGGAAGAAATAGGTTATTGGTTTTTCCTGAGCCATGGTTGGCTTGGGGTCAGGGACAGTTGTAGACCTGGAGACCTAGTTGTTCAGTTTCCCCCACTCTTTGTGGGTGAAGAGAGCTTGCCTTCTGCATTCCTGTCGTGGTTGCCTTGTGTTTCCATGTGACCTGGCCAGGCCTGGTGGAGTTTAGTGTCATCTCCAGTGTTCTGCTTGGTGTATTGTAATGCAAGATGGTGGCAATAGGAGGAGCAAGCTGTCTGGAGGGTCCTGCAGGGGCTGGCTGGTGCTTCGGGAGCAGCTGAGTATGCACAGAAGAGGGATGTCTGACTGCTGCTCAGCCTTTTGTTCTAAAAGTATCTACTGGCCATGGCTTCTCCATAAAACTTGACAGGCAGGGCAGTGGTGGGCCTTGGTTACCCCAGATCAGCCAGATTCTCTAGTCCTTATCCATTCTGTTTACTGCCACAAACTGTGCTGCTCTTTGCCACATACATGGCCTCAAGAGGAGTAATAGCAGAGACTGGGAACAAACCAGAATCGCCTCATTCAGTGCTCTCATAAATTGGACCTTGAAAGGTTGCGGTCAGAGCCATAGGGTCCTGTCTTCCCGTTCACTGCATGCCAAGGCCGACTTACTTTCCAGTCTTGAATTTGGAATGGGCAAGGTAGAGCGGTTTGTCTTCTATTTTTCTAACCCCTTCTCAGCCTACTTCCTGCTTTGCTTCTGCAAGCCAGCAGTGCACCAAACAGAGCCTTCCTTGCCCAGCCACCTTCCCTGACTGGCTAAGGCCTCTCTGCTATTCCCCACTGCCGAGGACCTATTACTTATTTTGATCGCAATGAACCTCAGCTCTGTGTTCTTCATATTGCCTTAAATTCTAGAAGACACTCAGGTCTGAGGGAACAGTACCTGGCTCCAAGAGCTTTCTTTCTACCTATTAACATACTCTTATCTTGCTTATAGTCATTCCAGCCTGAATACCCATTCCTCTGCTCTCCACCAAAGGAAACTTGAGATCCACACAGGTGGAGAACTCCCAGACTTTGGCTTGAGAGCCACACTGCAGTCAGTGCAGGTTCATCTGGCAGATACTTCATAGCTGTGGGCTGCTCTGCAGTGCAGAGAGCTTTCAGGGTTACCATGGGCTGTGGGGCATGGAGCCGAGGACAGGCCATGGGAAGCACACAGAGCCTCTTTGATGGCCTCACTTTTGCTCTTGGTTTCCTTATGTAGAAGCTAGCATCACTGCTACCAGAGTTCCCCTCTAAAAGAGACCTGACCCCGCCAGACGACATCTGCCATCTTGGGAAATGCCCCATTCTTTAGGGTGAAGCCCTCCATGCTCTTTTGAGGAGCCACTAGGGTCCTGAGGTCAGTATCTTTTCCCAGAGCTCCTCTGCCTCTCCAGCCTGACAGATCTCAGTAGAATTCACTCAGTATGTTTCTGTGCCTTTGCACACAAGGTTCCTCCTGCCTGGTGCAGCCTTGCTCCTGCTTAAAGGACAGCTTTCTCTCTAGCTGACTACAGGGCATTGCCTGCCTCCTCTCTGGTTGAATGCTTCCTGTCTGCCAGGCACCATGGCTTTCCCAGACAGCCTCCTGAGCTGGCTCCTGTGCACGCTTGGTCCACCATTCTGCTCTCTCCTTACCTTCCATTCCTCTTCTCTCTGTCTACTGCAGGATAGCCAACAACAGTTTCCTAAGTGACTGCTACTTGTCAGGTCCCGAGTGTTAGCTTGCACTCACCTTTCTCTTTGGTTTCTTTGAAGCTGGTCATCCCTGCTCCGGTCTTTTTTTTCCCCTAGGAGTGCCAATATCCCTCCTTTTGTGGGACTTAGTCCCTCCATTTGAAAGCCCAGTTCACCTCTCCAGGTTGTCCTCTCCCCCAAGGTTGAAGCAGGTGACTGTCGTGAAAGTAGTACGCAGGTGCTGCACTGTAGGAGGGTTGCATGGCTCTTCTGTCCAAGCTTGAGGTGAAGGCTCCAGATAAGAGTGCAGCCAGTGTCTCCGCATTTGTCCCTAGGAGTCCATCCACCCAGGCCACCTGCCTCCTTCAAAGAGAAGAGGCCAACAAAAGAACAATAAAATACCGGAAATACCATGTCTTAGCTGCATTTTCCTCTTTCTTCCTTCAGGACTTTTTTTTTTTTTTTTTTTTTAAAAAAAAACAACCTAATAAATCGGGCGCCAAACCCGCTTCTGGCCATTTTCCTGGAGGTAGTCATTGTCTTTTTGGAAGCTGGCGCCGGCTTGGAGGGTCGGGTTGATTATTAACAGATTGCAGAGGCATTGTAGCACAGGTAGTGGGGTTGCATTGGGGCTGAGGGCACACCCCAAGTGGGCTGTGTTGGGAGCTTTCTCTTCCCTCAGGAGAGCCTCTTTGCTGTGGCTGCCCCATCTTAGTAAGTAAGAAAGGAGCTCACCCTGGACCTGGCTTTCCTTCCCCTCCACCCATCAGCAGCAACTGTTCTTAGCACACAGGCAATATCAGTGACAGGAAACCTGGGAGGGCAGCAGGTGTTGCTTGCAGTCCTGCTCCTGCAGCATGACCTCCCAGGCATGGACCCGTCACTGAGAAGGGAGTGAGAGGGGAGCCAGCTCCTTGGAGCCCTGCATCTTTTACATGCCACTTTGGAGTGAGGATTCAGCCTTCTCTGGGTTGTCACAGAGAATGGGACAACAGTACCATCTTACTGCCTGTTTGGTTGCTTCCTTCCCTGCTGGGTGTGCTCTGCCGCAGCTGAGGTGGTGGTTCCAGACTTCAGCCTGCTCATACACAGAATAAGAATACCAACCCACTGTGAATGAATCATGGGGGTCGTCATGCCTAGGATGTTGTCCCCCTCGTCTCCCTGTCAGTACAGTCCAAGGGCGTTCAACTGCGTGCGTGCTGTTAGTCATCAGGCAGCATGTGGAGGTCCTGAGAGATGTCACCACCTCCAGCCTAGCCAGAGACCGGGGTGGCCCCTCTGCTGGCAGCCCTGTGCTGCTCGTTCCTTCCCTGGATGGCAGACTCCGCGCAGCTACTTGGAAGGCTCTCTCTCCCCAGCTCCACCCCCGCCCCCCCCCCCCCCCCAAACTCTGGGGGTGTGAAGATGAACTGGTGTGACTATAGCTTGGTGTTTTGGTATCTGTGAGAAAAGCGGAATTGGCTCAAGCTGCTTTCTCAGTTAAGGGGATTTAAGAAGAAGGAGAAAGAAATTAATCCTACCCTGGTGATCAATCTGACACCTTCCCTTTGAGCCCCAGATGGCTGGTTGGGGTAGAAAGTTGGCCACGGCTGTTGTTAGGGAACTGAATAGTGTATCTATCTCCGTACATTGGAAATTGTGGCTCTCAGTTTGTGTCTGTGTGTGTGTGCGCGCGCGCGCCCGCCCGTGTATGTGTTTAATCCCAAAAGATTTTCATTGGTAAATGTCATCCTTGAAGGAGGTGTCCTGTAACCCTCCCTGAAGTCGTGGTCATTTGCCTTAGTTTGAGCCTCTGTCACCTTTTTTTTTTTTTCACCTTCTGGAAGGGGTCTGAGTTAGGTAGGTGGTTTAGAAGATAAAACAAGGTTAGAGGAAGCTCAGGAAGTGGAAGGCAGCTCTCTCCCTGTTCCTCCCCTGTCACAACCACTAGCCTTGACAAATACTGTCCAGGTCTACACTTGTGACTGTGTTCTGATGTCTTCTCTTTGGGTAAATATGCTTCCAGCTATTCATAATTATGTCTTAATGGCTGCATAAGGTTTTATTGAACCATTTCCTTATTGGCTAGTCCTTCCTGCTCTTCCCTCCCATCCTGTTCCTATACACAACCTCACAGAGAACAGCTTTGCATTTCAGTCTTATGGTTTCCTTGGGGTGAATTCCCAGAAGTGAAATTACTGGATGAAGAAGGATGGGCTCATTTTGAGACCCTTGACTTATTTTTGCCAAGTTTTTGAAAGGTTATCTTCATTTATGCTGATGCGAGCAGTACATAAATGACTTATCCTAATGGTTGTTGTTGCTGCTGTTTTTTACTCTTTTTGGGGATCCATTACCCAGCTCCCAGATGAATCCCACGTGAAATCTTACTCTTATAAATGCCCAGCCTTAGCTTGGCTTGTTTCTTGCCTGCTTTTCTTTAAATTATCCTGTCTACCTTTTGCCTCTGGATTTTTTCCTTTTCTTACTTCTGTGTATCTTCCTTTCACTCTTACTCCCTGACTGGCTGGGTGACTGGCCCCTGCTGTCCTCTCCTCTTCTTTTCTCTTGCTTCTTCTTCTTCTTCTTCCAGATTTCTTCTTCTATTAATCCTCCCTGCCTGCCAGCCCCACCTATCCTTTCTCCTGCCTCTCTATTGGCCATTCAGCTCTTTATTAGACCATCAGGTGTTTTAGACAGGCAAAGAATCACAGCTTCACAGAGTTAAACAGATGCAGCATAAACAAAAGCAAAATATCTTTACATCTTTAAACAAATGTTCTAGAACATAAGCAGATCTAACACACCTTAAAATGATACTCCTTAACACCTAACTATACCTTTACCCACACTGGGGATTTTATTTTTTCATTTTTAAAAGTTTTTGCTCTAGATGAACAAATTCTGGCTGTGCATACAGTGTTACAGCTCTAGCCTCCTTGCTTTTGCACTAACATCCCAGCGCAGTATTGCCTGCTTGTGCTCCGCTTGCTGCCAAGTGGCGTACGATGAGCTCTTTCCATCTCCCAACTGCTAGGACTCTAAGCTGCGTGAGTAAGAAGGGGTCACAGGTAGACCACATATGACCTCGATCCATTGCGCAGAAGCAAGATGGCTGCCTGTGCTCTCAGAGGTGACAAAAGGAAATTGTGGCCTATAGAGCCTGAGTATCGAGGAATGAATACCCAAGGCTGGCTTTGTACACCAAGGCTGTAGTCGAAACCCTGATTATTTTGTTCAGCAGTATTTATGGGGCCTCCTGGGCACCAGGCTCAGTGGGGCTGTTAGATGGATAAAAGCCAGCAGTCTCTCCAGGCAGACAGAATCACACACAGGGAATTTCTATATGATGTGACAGATGGCTGGATAGGGTGCCATGGACGATCAGGGCCAGAGTGACAAGCTCTGCTTTTCTTTTGTTCTTGAGACTTTAAACTCCCTTCCCCCATTCCTGCTTATTATGGGAGGTTAGGTTAGTATTCCCATCTTGGTCGGAGCTTGTGCATAGGTGGCTTTTTACTGCATGGACTTTACACACCAGACGGGGCAGCTTCCTCTTGTCCCAGTGTGAGACCCAACTCCACAGACTTCTGAAATACTCTTTGGCAAAGTCCTTTTCTAGCAGAAACCTAAAGGAAGTTAAGTTTATGGAGTTCTTGTCTTGGGCATTGTAATTTCTCTCTAATTACCATCTGTTTACACTGAGTGCTGTGAGCTCTTCCTCAGGTGTGTCTGGTGAGCGCGCAGCTTCATAGCTTCACGTGATGGTGGATGATCTAGAGGAGCCTTCTCCTTGTGGCCTTGATAGCTCAGCGAAGTGGGCGAGATTCTCCTTGATGTGTGTCCTATACAGTAGACCCTCAAAACTTCATTTTATCCTTCCCTACCCCTGCCCGACAACCAAGCAGTTCAGTCTTCCTGGGGACTAGGGCTGGGTTGGGAGCTGGATGGGGGCCTCTGGATCATAAGGGAGATCTGGGTATTGGCTCAAACTCTGTTCCTTGCTGTCTGGCTGGGCTCCCTCTGTCACCTGTTTCCCGTATCAGCCACTTGGGTGCCTCTTAGGTCTAAAAGTAAAGGTCCTGCCCCTCCCTGCCCTGAAGTTTGGGAATGCTTAGCTCTGACCCTAAGTGGTATCCACTCCACTGAGCAGAGGGGATGCTTGCAGATGGGATCTCACACTGGACACTTTTCATGCAGGCCTTCGGCCATTGACTCCAGGCACAGAACTATGGGTGTTACGAGGCACAGGCGTGCAGTTGGCTTTGATGTGTGTCCCTTGCCGCCCCCCCCCCCCCCTTCCTACCCAAGGAACAGGAAACCCCAAGGCTGGACCCTCAGACTATTAGAGGAGAATCCCAGCTGCCTCCCATTGTCCTGGAGCCACAGGCTACAGCCCCCTCCCCCAGATCCTTCTCTGGAGAATAAACACATCAACAGGATTGATTACCCTGCAGGTCCCTGGGCAGCTGGCTCTGGACTGCATCTGGAGCTGATTTCTGTGCCTTGTACACCCATTGTCTTGGATGGCTCTTTTCCACGAATCAGAGTCAGCTCCGCTGCCCTAACCCTAGTGCGACCCCTGATGTGTGTTTGTCGGTCCAATGAGCATTTCCTGCTTGAGGAGGGGAGAAAGAATGTAGCTCCAGAGTCACCTCCCCTGCTTTGGTGCAGTCCGAATCCAGTTCCTTCCCATCCCAGCTCCTCCCCTAGCCTCCCACCTAGGCCTGTCTTTCTGAAGTGGATTCAAAGTGGAGGACTCAGAGGGGAGAGACAGCCTAGTAACTCCCATAAGGCGCTGTGTTACAAGGCTCTGCATCCACCCACCCCACCCACCACCACCAAGGTTGGACGGAGCTACAGGCCTTGAGGCCTGGCCACCCCTGGCATGGTCAAGGAGATTTGATCTAAAATGTTGGGCTTGGGCTGGAACTGTAACCAGAAGGACATTCCCTCCAAGCCCTGAGAAGGAGCTGTGAAGGTGTAACCAGGTGTCCAGTCCCCCCTGCATAATGACTCATTTCCTTGTGGAAGGAAGCCCTCACTGGCCACTGATCTGGACAGTCCCCTGTTCTCTGATATGCTGTGCTGCTCAAAGCCAATACCTGTGCTAGAGACTATTTCCAATAGGTGGTTGCTTTCCATAGATGCTGGAGAGAAACAAAGACGGCCAGATGCAGATGAACCTGTGTGGGTACTTTGGTCAGCCATAAGTGGGGCTAGCAGGTGGGGCTGGCAGCTGTAGGTGTCAGTGAATCCCCAGAACCATGGACCCAGGGAGGCACACAGAACTTAGAGAGCTACAAGCCTCTTTGTGCACATCCTTGTTCCCTCCTGGGAGGGAGGGAGGGAGGGAGGGAGGGAGGAGGGGAGAGAGAGAAGAGGAGGAGGAGGAGGAGGAGGAGGAGGAGGAGGAGGAGGAGGAGGGAGGATAGTATAAGGTGCACGTGTAGGCATGCATATGGAGGCCAGAACAGGATGTTTGTCATCTTCTATTCTTCCTGCCTATTACCTTAAGATAGGGTCTCTTACTAGCCAGAAATATACCACTTTTATTATTCATTTGTCTGTCTTTCTATCTGTTATCTATTGGGTTCTCAGGATCCTCCCCGTTGCTGGAGGAAGAGGCACAGGTAGTGATGCCCAGCCTTTTGTGTATGCCTTCATGCTTGCACAGCAAGTGTTCCTACCCACCAAAGCCTTGTACGGGTTTTGTACTGACAATCATTTAGCTTGTTCTCCACTTGAAGACCTTAGAACTTGAACACAGGGGGGCGTGGGGTGGGGTCCCAGAAGAGCCTGCCTGTTCAGTGCAGTGAACTGTGCTCTTTGCCGCTCTCCTCAAGTGACGGTGATGGGAGGGTTGAAGCCAAGGATGGCTCAGCTCGTGGGTTGGCTGACTCACTTCTGATTAGGGACCTGGGTAGCTGGCTTCTTCCTTTCATTGTTTCCCAAGCCCTTTACAAGCTCCACTGTCTTTATGAGCCCCACAACAGGTCCTGCAAGTTAAGGAGTCCAAGAGCACCCCAGTGTCCAGGGTCCTTCAGATGCTGTCTCTGGCATTGTGGGCTCATCCCCTCTGGCTTTTGTTTAGAAGAGAGCCCTTTCTGTGGATCTTCTGAGTTACCATGTGAACAATTACCTTGTGAAGGCCTGGTCCTAGCTCAGACTGTCCATTATCAGACCTTCACTCTGCTGCCCCCTTCTGGGATGACCAGTTCTCTACTCATGCACTGCCCTTGCCAGATACTCCAGTCCAAGAAGAAGTCTACATTAATGGTGTGCAGAATTCTTATTGCATGAGAGCCCCAGAGGAATGACAGTGGTTCCCTATCCCTTCCTCATATCCGTATTCTTGCCAAGAGTGAAGATACATGCTTCTGGTAGGTGCAGTCACCCCCACCCCCAAATCCAGACCCAAGGGCAGACAGACGTAGCGTCCCAAACCTGCGTTTTTGTGCAACCCATCACTCTTCCTTTTAGAGCAGGGTGGGTCGTCTGCTCCTCACGTGGTGTGGATATCTCAGTTGTTTAGTCTCCCAGCAGCAACCCTGGAGTCTATAAAGTAGTGGAGGGAAGGGGAAGTGGGGAGGGGAGTGGAAAGGCAGAGCCAGAACCATAGATTTCAGAGTCCACCCCTTCTGAGCCCTGCCCAGCTTCATCCCTCCCTGTGGTCTGGACCCACCCTGCCTTGCAGATTGCATCAGGGAGCTACTTACCCCCATTAAAACTGGGAGGGCCAGGGAGGGAGGAAATGGGCTAGGGTGTGTTGGGAATGTTTTAGCTAATGCAGGGAGTGCTTTTTAAAAGGCAGGTAGAAATTTTTTTCTTTATAGATCAATTAAAAACCCTTCTTAAAATTAGCCCCTGGGAAGGTGTGTCGGTGGACTCTGGGTTTTTTTTTTTTTTTTTTTTTTTTTTTTTTTTTTTTTTTTTTTTTTTTTATGTCCCTGACTCTGCACGTCCTTCCCTAGCAGAAAACTTTAAGAAATTCCTTTCAGGGTTGACCAGTGTTTTTAAATGTCAGGTAGTGACTGAGGAGGGGGAGTTTGCCTGGGAGTTGAAGTACCAACTCTAGGGAGGGTCCCCAGGGCCTTAGAGCCTGCTGGCAGCAGGAGCCTGAAGAGGGGCATCTCATCAGAGCCAGGCAGATGGTGTTCACCTGCTCGGGACACACTCCCTGGTGCCCGGGCCCTTGGAGCTGCTGAGATAATAACAGACAGCTGCCAGCGCTGGACCCAGATCTGCGGGCATTCAAAGGCGAAGAAGTGTGCAGGGAGAAGGAGCTTACCCGGGGCCTCCCACCCGCCAAATCCTGCTTTTGTTTTGAGAGTTGTGAGCCCCTCCTTCCCCGCACCAACATCCGAGCAACAAGAGTGTTTTAATGGAGGACAGTTCTGTTTTGGAAACGACAAGAAAGCTCCTTGTCAAGTGTGACCTGGCCTTTCCTTTGTCTTGCCTCCTTTCTTTGTGTGCGTCTGCAATGGGTTTTGTTCTAAGGGGCAAAGGAGTTGGACATGGATTTGGTGTGTTCCTGGGGTTTTTCTTTCTCTTTCCTTTTTTGGCAGCCGCTAAAGCTTTTGGTTATTTCTGAGTGCGGGACAATTGGGGAGTTGGGGATGCGAGAGCACTGAGCGACTGAGTGGTGTCAGCAACAGCAAGTGGCAAAGAAGCCAACTTTCTGACTGCTGGGAGATTTCTCCGTCCATTGTATATGTGCGTGAAGGACAAAAAATTTCTCATGGCCTCGAGTCCTAATAGGGACATTTACCCAAAAATCCCCAGAAGGCAAGACTGGCTGTTTGCAGCCCAGTGCTCTGCCCTCCAGCTGTACTGGGAAGAACTGGTATTGCCCAGTTATTATGGTAACCTCCTTCGCCATCACCAAGTAGGTCTGTGCTGGCCAAGGTTGCTTGGATCTGGCTCCATCCAGTATGGTGGCAGTGGGGGGCAGTGGGGGACAGTGGAGTCTGGTAGATATGTTATGTGTTAGTTCCCCCAGAGCAGGGCTCAGGATAAGACTACGGTCAGCTCAGTAGAAGACTGACATTAATAAGATTACAGAATCAGCTCAGTCGTCGTAATTGCTCCAGCCAGAGGGTTCCGATTGCTTACCTGTGCCGGCACCTCTGACAGTTGTCCTCTGTCCACAGAGCAGTGTTCTGTGTGTGCTCCTTAGGGCTTGTCAGAAGAGTATTATATCTCTGTCTCTACTTACTCCAAGCTAGTGAGATTTGTATAATCCCCCAGCAGAAATCATCTTTTCTTGTGGGTTTTTGAGTATCTGTAGGTTCGAGACCATCCAGGGCTACATAGTAACACTCTGTCTCCAAAAAACAAAACAAAACTGTATCTTAGTTTTCAAAACTGTTTGAGTACCTGACTTCCTAGAAGTCAAAGCCTCCGTACTCTTCTTTCTACTTTAATTATGGACTTCTCTGGTGAGACTTTTGGCTCTTTCTGGATGGAGATGATCTTGAAAATGTCATCTAATTATTCTACAAATACACAGAGAGACACACCCAGTGTGCGTGTGTGAGCGTGTGTGTACACAGTGCGATCTGATGACAGCAGTAGGCCTAGGCTTCAGCTGGGGAGCAGCCAGAGTGCTGTTTGATCTTTGTCTTTTAGAACCGCAAGGTTGAAGGTAAGGTCAGGAGTGATTGGTGGTCCTAGCAGAAAACACAGAAGGGATAGGAGGCAGTGTCAGGCGGTGCCAGCTACCTCTGTGTGGCTGTGTTCCCCGTTCTGTGAGATGGTTCTTATAAAACATTCTTGGTTTGGGTTGGCACAGGGAGCTGAGCACACAACAGTGCTTAACACATACAAGCAACTAGTGACTGATTGTCACACAATACCAGAGGCAGTCCTTGAGAAGTGTCAGGGTCCTACCTCCCACCACAGATTCCCTACTCAAATCGGAGATGACCTAGGTAAGAATGGGGCTGGAGAGGTGGCTCGGCAGTGGAGAACACTGACTGTTCTTCCAGAGGACTCGGGCTCGGTTCACGGCAGTCATAACTGACACCCTTAACAGACATACACACAGGCAAAACACCAATGCCAAGTAGAAATAAATGTGAAGTTGGCCTCACATGAAGCGATGCCGTGGCTCTGGTTGTCGTTGTCATCCTCATCGTTTTAAGCCTCTATTTATCAGGCTGTTTTCACACAATTCAGCACTTGCTAATTACGAGCCTGGCCTGGCCAAAAACTCTGTGCTTGTTTGAACTTGCAGCCTTCCAGGCCTAGAGGTGGATGTGCTCTTTAACACCAGCTGGAGCTTATCGGAACCAAAGTGTGTGTTATCGTATTCCTCCCGTTTTTACATAGCCAGTGCGTCGTGCCTACTCTGTGGGCTCTGTGCAAGCACAGCTCGGTTCTCTGTGAACCGAGAGGGGTGGATGACTCGAGGAACTATGAAATGAGCCAAGATGCTGCCAGTCTGGCTAGAAGGATGTGGCAGGTAGAAGAGGAACCCCATTTGTAAGGGTAAAAACTTGAGGGGGTACTGCGGTATACATATAGCAGTCCCCTGGGGGCATGGGTCAGTATATTTGCACATAGGAAGGATGGTGGGCCATCATGGGAGAAGGCAGTCATGTGTGCCCTGTGACTGCCCAGGAAGGGAACTTTCTGCTCTCCTGATTTGTCTCCATCCAGAGATGGAGCTAAGCTGGAAACAGGAAACCTGAGCCCCAGGGATGCGATCTAGGCAAGGACTGTATCCCCTGAAAATGTGGAGAGGGAGCAGTTACCACTGAAGCAAAAGAAACTCACGGCTGGCTTTTTAACCTCTGCTCCTGCTGTGGCCCCAGGTGGAAGGCATCTTTCCTTCTCAGTTGAGAAACAGTGTGAACCGTGGTGAGACATGGTACCAACAGTCAGGAGACTGAGCTAGGGGAATCTCAGATTTGAGACCAGCCTGGGCTATATAGTGAGACTGTCTTAAAGCAACAAAGGGACAGAACAGTCCAGAATCCCCTGAGTTCACACATTCACAGTGATGGAGGCACTATTGTGTTCCCGCTCTCTCACTGTCTCTCTGGAGCCCCACCTCTTCCCTCTGTCACACACCCCAGTCCCTTTGTCCCACCTGGCCAGTGTCTTTACATCTTCTAGATATATTTTGCACTTCATGAGTAGTCCATGTTTCAAGTGCTTGTGATGAGGGCTTCCAAGAAGTAATGGTAGAACAGGAAATAAAGGAACAAGATTTGCCAAGTGAGTGGCAGGCCTGTTTGGGGCTGTTTGACTTCACACCTTGGGTGAATGACTACTCTCTCTGCACTTGACTGTCTATATATTTCAGAGTGGTCACAGAGCTGATTTTTGCAAAGGTTTGCAGAACCTTCACATATTGGAGCATTCGGTACTGAGAAATCTGAGTAGCTTCGTATGTGTGGGGCACTGTCAGGCTTCCTGGGCGGTGACTCTAGAGTGGCATAAGGGGTTGTCCACATAGGGACAGGCTACAACAGGAACATGACCTGAGCAGCAGTCAGGAGAGCTACCCGGTGAGGGAATCCCCACCTAAGCTCTTCTTTGGTCTCATGCTCCCAAAGCCCTCTGGGACAGCACCAGCACCCTGTGGCTCCTGTTAGCTCGCCCTTTGTCCTGTGTGATTAGCGTGGTGTACCTCACTCTTGTCTCTAATTGTGTGGTACAGTGTGTACCTTATTATATCGGTATAATACGGTTAGCTTGGCAGTTACCGTGTTCACTAATTGTTCCGTGTCTTTATCTTGTCTTTCCTCGCTGCTCCTTCTGAGAAGCAAGTACTGTTTCTGTGACCCTGATCTCTGCCCAGGACCCAGTCTCTAGGGTGTAGCTGGGCACCTCAGGGCCCCGGTCCAAGTTCTATATTGGCCAGGTGGATTTGATCTGTGGCTTCTGTTTCATTACAAGCATGGTCTTTGAGGCCCCTTCAACCCTGCTGTTTTCTAGTGTAGTGACTATACTTGCTGGTTGGAGCTCTGTGTTCTTGGAGTAGCCGGGCCATGGCTCCTTTGTTCCACAAGTGTGGCTACTAAAACTGAGTGTTGGGAAGCTCCTGCGAAATAGATAATCAAGACACAGCCTCCTCATTATGCGTAGTCGGGAGCTACATTTACCCAGGTATTTGAATACATTTTGCACAGTCCTACCTGTGTTAAGTACTCAAGTACCCCAGTGAGCAAAGTGTAGGTTCCTCTGGTCCTAGTCTCAGACTCCGAGTTTGAGGAAAAGGTGAATGTGTATTCTCTAGGAGTGTGTCCTCTCACACCTGACACACTGGGGAGAACAGCAGGCATAAAAGATGGGCCTGTACCTCTGGTCTCCGAGTCTGAGACTCCAGAGAGGACGCACAAAGTCTGTGTGTCCACTCCAGGCAGCAGCAGAAAGCTGAGGTGTTGGTTTATAATCTTGCCGTTGCATATATTATTTGGGGAGAGGCTGTGCAGGATTTTAAATTTTAACCAGATGAAGGCAATACCATGGGTGTCTGGAAGCAGGACAGCCCTGGGAGCATGTGGCTGGGTCACCCCTCATAATTATACCTCTGTGGGGAAGGCCCCAGAACCTAGGATGCTGGTGGGCGGGGGATGCCTGGCTTCCCATCTGCTCAGCCCCACTTGGCTTGGGATGGATTAGTTCTGTTTGGGTTAGAGCTTATTGTTGTATGTGCTTTTCAGCCCCCTCCTGTGTTTTCTCCCTCACCCAGATGCCTGCCTGCGGCCAGGAGCCATAGTAGCAAAGAAGGTCCCAGTATGGGTGGGAGAATTGTGAAGTAGCCATTATCCAAACAAGGGAAGGCGACACTCAAATTTGCATTCTTTTGGGCCTCCAGGAGCTATTGTAGCTGGACTGTGAAGAGAGGTGTCAGGACCCCACAGGAGTTAAAGGTGAAGCTGAGGGGAATAGTGTGACCTATATGAATGAGCCCTGGCAGGCTCACAGTGCCCCACAGGTTGGTTTGTGCCCTAGACCAATGGCGATGTGGCTGCCTATGCTCTGTGGCTTCCTTTCACACGACGTTTGTGAGTGGGCTCTAATTCTTTCTGGCCAGATGGTCCCAAGCAAAGCTTCTATTGAAGAGAACCGTTGGCACAAAACTATTATTTTGGGCACCGTGACAGGCTGAGGAGACTGGACATGGTCTGCCCCTGACCTCAGTTAGTTAGTGATCTCCCAGCCTCTGTTTTCCCAGTCTGTCAAGTGGAAAAACTCATTCATGCCCTGCAGAGTTCATGAAAAGCAAAAGTGGGTAACGTGGAAGTGACTCAGTGACCCCTTGTCGGGCGCTGGTGTTCCCAGAGGCCTAAGGCTGCCGCTTCTGGACTGCCATGCCTGTTGCCTTGGGTCGTTGAGAGTGTTAGTGGATGCCATTTGATTTCCTGAAAGGGTTCAGGAAGTAGGGGATAGCAGCTCTGCTTTAATAACGAAATGTGGTCTCTGACTCCTACTAAGCTGCCAGTCTCCCAAGAGTGGACACTGTTGGAGAAAGCAGACACAACAGTGATGGCTTGTCCCTCCTGAAGTTTGTAGTCTACGTAGAGAGACTCAAAATTTCACACATGTGGAACAATTAGAGAAAAATAACAGATGGTGTCTGATCAGATGTCACCGCTCTCTGAAGCTCTCCCAGACTGCCCCACCCTGAAGGAGAAATAATCCTTCCTTTTCTCTGGTATCTTGGTGCCCAGAACAGGCCTGTGCAACACTGTATTGCATCGGTTGTAATTGGCCATTTGTGCAACAGCAAATGTTTACCGAGAACCTCCGCATGCCAGGGACCTCCTTGGGCCTTCCTCGTGTCCTTGCTGGCACCTGTGCTGGGCCCAGAGCAGAGTTAACTTAGGACTTTCCACTCTTGGGTCTGTAGCTCCCCCAAACAGCTCTTTAAAGGCTGCCCCAAGACCTCCAAGGAAGACAGCCCTCTCCTGAGCAGCTTTCCTTGGGGCAGGCAAGTTGAGAGTAATCTTTGGAGACGTGTGGCCAGCCTGGAGTAACTAAGGAAGGTTCTGGCCAACCTCTAGTGCAGCACTATTAACTAGGGTGATAGTTGCCCTTAAATCCCCTCGAGGCTCCCTCCCCTCCCCTCCCCTCCTCTCCCCTCATCTGCTTGCCTGCCTGCCTGCCTGCCTGTCTATTTTGAGACCGTGTTACACTAGTCCAGGCTAGCCAGCTTTGTCTCAAACTTCCAAGTGTTGGTGTGAGCCGGTTGGATGAGCTCCTTCTGGTATTGAGTTCTGAGATTTTGTTGTTGCTGCTGCAGGAGCAAATAAATACTCTAATGTGCTAGACTCATAGCACAGTGATAGAGATGTGGAAGTTGCTGTTTGCTTCTTAGGATGTCATGGTCTTGAGCAGGGGTTCTCAACCTAGGAGTCTCAACTCCTTTGGGAGTCCCATATCAGTTATCCTGCATATCAGATACTTACACTATGATTCATAACAATAACAATTACAGTTAGGAAGTATCAATGAAGTAATTTTATGGTTGGGGTCACCACAACATGAGGAACATGTATTAAAGGGTTTTAGCATTAGGAAGGTTAGAACCACTGTTCTGGAGGGTGAGACGGCCTCAGCTGTCTGTATGAGGGGACCTTGTCACTAATCCCTGAGAGTTCTGAGAGAAGGTCTGCCTGCCTTCCCCCACAGGGCCGCCTAGCAAGACTGCATTATGTGTGAGCCTGAGAAGGGCATGCGGGTGGATTCCTGAGAGGGCAGAGTGTGGAAGAACTTGAGGATGACAGGCTATGGATCAAATCAAGGGCCCCCGTGAACATTTTCAACTCAGCCAAAAAAAGTTCAGACCGAGCTCAGTGAAGACCAGGTCATAGATGCTGGCCGAGCTAATAGGGTGCGGTGAGGAGTGACCACAGCCCCTCAAACATCAGACTCTTTCCTAATAAAATTAATGTTCTTGGGCCCAAGAGGGTGGGCTTAGGGATGATCATAAGCAGTCCACATTTGCTGTGTATTAAAAACGAAGAAGCTACCTCTCTCCAAGTCTCCCAAAGGATGGCATTGTGCTAGAATTGCAGACAGCCTGGAGGGGGTATGAGCATGTATGTCTCCTGCTGTGGGTCTTAATTTCCCTTTTGGTGAAAATGGCAGGGGTAGGGATATTGGACCAATGGAGAGGTGTGTTTGTACACCCCCATGACTGCCACCTTTGTTTCCAGGGGTTGGCGGCTCAAGCGGTGTAGGGCAGGGTGCTCCCTTCCTGGCAAGTGAAGTGGAAAATGTCAGTGTCTTGCAGTGAGTCCCAGTGTGTGTGTGTGTGTGTGTACTTGGCTGGGCGTGCCTCCAACATCTCCCTCTGACAAGCACGTCTGCTGGCCTGACTGGGAACCTGCATGGAGTTCTCCCCTTATAAAATGCTATTTTTCTTATACTTATCCACAATACCAAGCACAACTCCCTCAGCAGCCCCCAGTGCCCCCCAGTCACACCTAGGCAGGTGTGTGTGTGTGTGTGTGTGTGTGTGTGTGTGTGTTATTTTGGACCCGCTGCAGAGTTTATCACTGCTCCCAAGTTATTTTCTTAAGATATATTTAGACAAAGTGAGATAATCGAGAAGTAGGCCACGTGTATTTGCACAGGGATGTTTGCACACGTCAGCTGTGGTGTTTCTAAAGCCGATGTCCAGGAGCTGGGCCGTCCTCACCCTTTCTAATACAGTTGGAGAGAGAATCTGTAGCCTTCCTCCCACCCCTCTTGGAGGGGAATGTGTGGGCAGGGACAGTGGTTGGCGAGCCTTCTCTTTTGGAGATGAAATGCAGCTGGTTGTCCTCCGGCACGCCCACTGCTGCCTCCTCCTGCAGAAAGAAGTAGACACTCAAGGCCACAGAGAGAATGGGTGGGAGGGGCAGTTGCTGTGAGTCTGAATCTGCCAGGAAGAGCAGCCACCTCCTGGGTAGCTTAGATTTCAGGATTGTGCCCTGTAAGACATGAGTAAACTTACTCTGTGGTTTGCATTTATTAAAGTCTCAGGGACAGCACCAGCCCCCCTGCGTTGTACCCCTGACAGAAAGCCTCCATCCTTTCTCTGTAGATTTACTACCTCTTGAGTTTGAGTGTGTGCTGTCTTAAGCGGTGAGCTAGAAGGACCGGATGGTACTCTTCTGTATTAAACCCAGGACCTCCACCTACATGATGGAGGCAGCATTGATGAGATTAGAAAGCTGAACCAAAAGGTCAATTAAATCTGAGGCTGTACCTGTTTGGGCAGCTGTCTAAGCCCCAGCCTGCACTCAGAGGCATGCAGTAGTCGTCAGAGAGCCTGGCCAGTGGAAGCAGCAAGGGCTCAAGAGCTAAAAAGCCTCACTATCTACACCAATAGAAAGAGAGACTTGGAGTCAGGGAGAGGGGAGATGTGATAGGACATCTGGTCCAGGAGCTCTCAAAGCCATGGCCGTGCATCCTCACTGCATGCAGCCTTGCAGCATGAGCATCAGTTAACTGTAAAGGTCCCCTGGGAATTTAATGTGAGCATTCTGATGTAGGGCTTACAACAGGAACTAGGTAAGTGTGTGTGTGTGTGTGTGTGTGTGTGTGTGTGTGTCCTGTAGACATTAGTTTCTGTCCTGCCCGGTCCTGCATCCATTCAATCCCAAAGAAATAGACGGACGGTTATATTATTTATAAACTGACCTCTTAGCTCAGGCTTACTCTTATTATTAACTAGTTCTTACTACTTAAATCAACCCATAGTTCTTGTCTGTGATTAGCCATGTGGCTTGGTACCTTTTCTCAGTAAGGCATTTTTATCTTGCTTTCTGTGCATCTGACTGGTGACTGATTCTCTGTCTTTCCTCTTCCCAGAATTCTCTTAGTCTGGTCTCCCTGCCTACACTTCCTGCCTGGCTACTGGCCAATCAGCATTTTATTAAACTAATACAAGTGACAAGTCTTTACAGTGTTCACTATCCCATGGGAGTGGAGGGGATAGGAGGGCCTTGGGAACACTCTTCCTTAGGTTTTCACTGGAGAGGTATCAAGAGCAAGCCAGGAAGAAAATTCTATCCTCTCTTACCTGTGAACGTGTACAGGACTTCGAACTGGCCTGGTCACTGCTGGCAAGATGGGCTGGTAGAAAGTAAAGGAGCAGAATCACCCATCTCCACAGCTTGTTGAGGAATGAATGGCTATCTGCAGTGTCGGCCTCAGAACGCGGAGTTCTGCCACATGAAAGCTGGGAAGCTTTGGGGACAGGGCTGGGAGCACTATAGTTCCACTCTGCAGAGCATCAGAGAACAGGTGTACAGATGGCGTATCCCCGTGGAGGACCTGACTGATACACCGCAGGCCTCTTTCTTGGAATCCTTACCAGTCCTGTGGTGCAGCCAGGGATTATAACCCGCTTTTTAGAGCCAGCCAAGGCGCAGACATCTTGGGAAAACCCGTTCTAGATCTTTCCTGCCCTTGACTCGATATGCAGGCCAAGGGGATCCTCCTGTTACATAGCTCTGGATTGAGTTGTCCAGGATTAATTAAAAATTCCTGTCTTTCATGGAGACCTTGGCGGTGAGTAGAATTAGACAAAAATTGAAGGAAAACAACCCACATTAGGGCAGGTTTTGCCTCAGATTAGGGAGCTTGGTCATCTGTCAAGGCTGGAACGGCTGTCCTGAGTTCCAGCTTTCACAGTGGAGCAGACCCGGGATTCAAGTTTGGATTGCTCTAACAGCCACAGTATAACAGAGAAAAAAGAATAATGCCATGTCTGCCTCTCCTGACCTGGGGCTTATGAAAGTCTGTTCTTTGAAGTTACATCTTTAAGAAGAATAAGGAAAGAGAGAGACCTTTCCCAAAATGGCTAGACTGAACTTTGTTCAGAAGGGTCTTCTACCTTGGTTAGCACAGGGAGTGGCCAGACAGGGTACACGTCCTTGGTCATTTGATGTTTAGTGACAATGTAGCAAACATTGGGGCCTGCTTTGCCATTTCGGAACCAGCTCTAGGAAATGCTAAGGCATTATATGTAGGAGTCTCATATAGAGTTGAAACTGCTCAGTGCCCAGGGCAGGCTAAGAGATTCATTGGCATGGCAGAGAAGTGGACATTCCAAGTAAAGACCTTGGCATTTGCAAAAGTTGGTCACTAGCAGGATGTCCTTGTGGTTACAAGTGCTGGAATGAGAAGAGGATGGGATAGGAGGAGGGAGGTGATGATTAGTTCACAGTCATCTCTTCTCGATCTGCTTCTCAGCGCCCTACATCACAGGGCGCATCTCAGGCTAGGGCCAACTGCCTTCCTCTAGTAACTGAGCAGCAGAGGCAGCAGAGCTACCCCGAGTTCAGTGTCCTCCCACTGGGCCTCCCAGGAAGGGGACACAGGTGGAAATCAGCATGGCCTAGTGTTGAATTCTAGTTTGTAATCCTACTAAGGCTTCCTTGTTCTTCTTCTGCCCTGGAAAGCAAGGTGTTTAAAGTGCAGGTGTTGATGGATACTGGGAATTCCTTCTGGGAAGATGGAAGGGGAGGGAGTGGGAGAGCTTGTGGAGCAGAGAATGTGACAGTAGTGGCTCCTAGGGAGGGGTCTGAGAACTGGACAGCAGAGTAGGGAGCGAGCTAGAGAGTCCCGCCTCCCCTCCCTGTAAGCTCCATCGTGACTAGGCCTGTGGCGATGTCTGGTGGAGTAGTTCTCCTGAGTTAGCTCACAGCTTTCTCTGATGTTGTCTCTTGTATTCTGTGGCTTGGTCGGTGTTCCCAGGCTTGGCAGAGGACTCCCCTGCAGTGGACCATATTATCTAGGATGCAGAGGGAACATCTCAGTGGGCCTCTGCCCAGTCATTGTCCTCAGCTCTATCTAGGCCCAGGAGCACTCTCTGTCTGCCATTCCCAAGCAGTTTGCAGCTTTTCTTGATCCATGTCCAAGTCCTGTGTGAAAGTGACCCTTTGGGCCAGTGAAGCAGAAGGTTCTCAATTGAGAACCCCAGGGCCTTGAAATTGTCTGAGAATAAACAGCCATCTTTGCTTTGCCAAGCTGGGCAAGAGTAGGAGAGACAGATAGGTCTCAGCAGTCTCCAGAGAACCAGGTTCCTTTCTACACCTGGTCTGCGTGAAGCCTGGCCCACCCTTCTGAAGTGGGAATGACAACGGGAGGTAAGTTCCTTGAAGTCACCCCACTCTTCTCACTGCCTCTGTCCTCCTTGGATATATACAAGTACTTCCTGGGACAATTGACGAAGTTGTCTTGCGGGGGAGATTCACCAATGGTCTTTGCTGTATGGCATGACCAGTGACTCTCAGATACGTGGTTTACCTAAGTCATTTGGTAGCAAGGGTTCTGCAGTAGCAACAGTAGCATCCAGGGTTCTCAGTTTCCAAAGCTGGGTTTGCCTGGGAACAATGTGTCCTGAGGTATGTGGGGCTGTGTGCATGTGTGCGCACGCATGTGTGCATGTTTGTGTGTGTACATGTTGAGGCCACTGGTTGTATGGATGTGGCCTGGTGGTAAATTAGAGGAAGATTAGACCTTGTGGATGTGGTAACTATTTTTGAAAGGCAGAATTTCTGCAGAAATTTTTTCACTCAAATGATATTTACTGAGACAGCATCTTCTCTGTGCTGTGCACACCACGCCTGCCCCATCCCTGAGAAGACAGCTGGCTAATTTAATAAGGAGTTTACAGTCAGGTGTGGCGGGTGCTGTGATGAGGAGCACACAGGATGAAGGGGCAGCTAGGCTGAGGAAAGGACAGCATTCCAGAGAGGGGACCAGACTTGCACAGGTGGTTGATCGACACATCAGATGCAAGAGAGGCTTTTGGCACCAGGATCAGGTCCTAAAGTGTGTAGCAACCCATTCTTTGCCAAATGGAACTTAGGATGTGATTTGTTGGGCCTTGGTGAAGATCTTCTTAAGACTTTTTTTTTTGTGCTATCAGCATCTTAGTGTGGACGGAAGAACACAGGGTGGTTCTCCTCTTTGGAAGAATCTAGGTTTGAGTCAGATTTCCAAGTCAGAGAACTCATGGTTCCCTTAAGAAGTCTTAACTGGCCACCTCCAGCCTTTCTAGGCCAGGACTCCTGGCTTGTCCTTTGAGCAGGTCTCACTAGCATTGCATCAGTGTGTGGACCCTTTGTTATAACAGCAAGAAAACACCATTGGTGTGTCGGGTCCAAATCCTGGTGGTTAGACAAGGTAGCATTCCTCCAAGATTCTCCCAAAAGGGGCCAATACCCTTATCACTAGCAGAAAGGCCAAAGGCTGTCTTTGGTGCCCATTAGCATACCAAAGTGCACGCTGGCATCCTGGGCTGTGCGCTCTCTCTGGACTCTCGTCTCTTTTCTCTTCCTCTCTTGCTTTCCTCGTCTCTCTCCTATAATGACAGGTCCAGTCTTCTGGCCCTGCTCAGTCTACTCCTTCTCTCTGCAGTCGACTCTTCAGATGCCTGTATGGTTCTCTCCCTTACATCTACAATAAAAACCTCCACAGAACCATATCTTGGAGCAGTCATGTCTTCAGTTTACACATGGTAGATCTGGCATATCCACAGAGAACTTGAATGATGGCCTTTGGGCCAGGGCTGTATCCAGACTGAAACAAGAAGTAAACTGGTGGTTTGTGGTAGGTGCAGACCCGTCCACACCCTCTGAGCCTCCTGAAAGCTGGCCAGGGCCAGCTCTGCTCTAGAATTCTGCTCAACAACTGATTACTGCAGAGACAGAACTTGAGACATGTGGGGTGTTTGGCTTCCAGGAAAACCAGGTACCAGAGCTGTTGCATACAGACGCGCGCAGCGCGCGCACACACACGCGCGCACACACACACACACACACACACACACACACACGAATTACTAGCATTGCTCTCTCTCCTCAGCACCAGTCCTTCCGGTGTGTTTGGAGCCCTGAGTGGTTAGGGTGACAGGACTAGTCAGTCTCTTTGGTCCTCCCAGTGTTGGATCTGAGAGGGCTCCCTCACAGCTTGAGTGCTCACACAGCAGGCGGGAACTGAGCCATGTGGTGTGTGTTGATGGTGTGATGTTCTTGGCAGCAGGACTGAGCTCTGGAATCTTATCACTTGATGTGACCTCAGGGCTTGCCCCTTAGCCCTTCACCCTGTAAACCAAGAGCTTTAGTCTCTGAGACGGCTGGAGTGCCCTTTTTCTTGGTCCCCCGCCTGTTTCTGTCAGTTCCCACGGAGCTGAGCTGCAGGTCTTGGGCTCTTTCATGTCAGTCTGAAGATAGGATAGAGAGGAAGAAATGTAGACTTTGAAGTCAGATATACCAGGTTTGAGTCCTAGACTGCTACTTCCTGGCCTGCCATGCAGCCTGGGGCAGGTCAGCTCTCTGAGCTTTAGCTTCTTTCTGTAACACAGGGAAGATAATACCTCAGCTGTAGGACTGTTGAGAGGATCAGAGATAAGCACATAAAAGGCCAGGCATTAGGAGGTACCTGCTAACACGTCAACTGTTGCTGTCCTGTGTGTCACCTCCAGGGGAGTAGGCCCATCTACAGGCTCCTCCTTTTTCAGCTTGGTTTCCTCTGCCCTCCTGCTCTGTTGACAGCGGTGTCTGGTGGTTGCTCAGGAACTGGTTTCAGTCTCCAGACAAGGCTCTCCACTTTGCGTGTCTCTGCCTGTGCAGGAGGCAGGCTGGCACCTCACTTTCCCCCGGGAGGGCCATCTGTACTGCCTTTCACCTGGCGTCTGGGCTGGAGGGCTACTAGAGTGGACTGTGGCAGGCACTGTGAGTGCCCAGCTCCTCATGGTGATGTTTGCTCCAATTTCCTTTGCATTGTGACCTACATCATTCTTTATTTGCTAAACCCTCTGAGCAGGCAGCAGTAATAAATCAATTAATGACTCCGATGAATCGTTTAATGGCTGACAAAATAACAGTAAAGCCAACAGCTTGCATCTCTCCAGCAGTACCAAAGGACGCTGGTTGACACAGGGTGGGGGATGAAACAGAGACTGTTAGCAAAATTAGCCCAATTAGTAGTGCTTTAAAGGCTTAGGAGTCATCTGCTCAGCTCTGAGCTCGCAAGTGGGGAGTGGGCCGTGTGCTAGGGATGGCTGTATGAGCCACGGTGGGCGGCTCCTCATAGCTCCCCCAAGGCCCGGCAAGGAAGCCCGAGAATTCCAGTCCACTCTTCTATGCAGAAGAGAACACAGTGGGTTCGAGTCGTGTATCCCTTCCCTGCCAAGTGTTAGCTTCTTGGCTTTGATATCAGGGACCCCAGTGAACTTTTCAGGCTGTGCGCAGTCATCCTGTCTCAGCAGAGGACGAGGAAAAGTGACTCTGAACCCACTAAATTGAGTGCCAGCTTAGGAGGTGTGGGCTCCCATCCTTGAAAGGCATGTGGAGGACTTTGACTTGAGTAATTCCTTTGAAACTTAAAGCAAAAAGTTCCTAGAGACAAAGACTTCTGTTCGCTGTGCACCTTAGTCCCTGCAGGATTAAGTTGTCATTGGAACTGAGCGTGTATGCGGGTCCATGCCAGGGAATTTTCCACTCTGCAGGAGCAACTGCCAGCCTTCTTGTTAAAGAGCTGTCACTGGTCTACTATGACATGTTTGTGGTTGTAAGTAGCTCTTTAAGACAGCAGGCCGTGTGTGCATGTATGTATGTGTGTCTTTCTCATGGCGTAAGCCATCATTTTTAGAAGAAAGCGATCACTGTACCAAGAGCATGCTCTTGATCTCCTGCCTGGTGCTCATCCAGGGCCACTGTTCTCCCTCAACCTCCCCAGCCTTGTGTACACTGACACGCCGAGCCTCACATGGTACAGCCCACATCGTGGGCTTGAGAGAGTTGTCTGCTCACAGAGGAGGGCACCCTGGCCAGGCTCCAAGGCACAACCAGGCAGCTTTAGCAACTTGGGACTCCACATCTTACCCGTGAGGCACCCTTTGATCCAGTTCCTAGAATAGCCTGGTGCTTCCTAGGATGGGTGGATCGGCCTGTGGTATGATGGCCTCTTCTCTCAGCCTGGGGAAGCCACTTCTTGTCTTTTGAAAAGGACTAGCGAGCTTTTCCTTCATCTTTCTTTCCTTTTTTTTCTTCCCACTTTCCTAGGGTGGCCACTTCTTCAGAGCCGAGGCCTTATCTTCTTTCCCTTCAATGCCTATCCCCACCCGGGCACTCCCACCCACACTGTGGTGTGTGTCTGTGGTCCCAGCTACTTCGTGGCTGAGGCAGGAGGATTTCTTGAGTTCAGGAATAGGAATTCAAGGCCAGCCTAGGCAACATAGTGAGATCCTTGACTTACAAATGAACAAATAGAAACTCGAGAATTAGGCCTGTTCGTTGCTGTCTGCTTCTGTATCAGCTGCCAGTTGCTTAACACCTGCGTTGTCCATCTAGCAAGTGCCTTACCTGATAGTCCCCGCATGGCCCAACAGTTTCTGTTCTCTGCGTGTGACCATGAAGAGCCAAGCAAAGGCAGTGTGAGATGTCCAGGTATTTCCAGTTCCTGGTGAGCCAGGGATTAGAATTTAAATACAGGCCTCTGTTTCCAGGCAGTCTGGGAGGAGAAAAGCTGGGATTTACTAAGACCAGGCACCATGGTTTTAACCCAGTCAGGCCTCTCTCAGGGTAGCGCCCATCCTGAGCTGCACACCCTCAGACGGACCTCGGGAGTCTGAATTTTCCGTGCAGCAACAGAGCACTAAAGGTCAAGTGCAGGGGTGAACGGTTGTTCTGGACCTGGTCAGGAAGCCTCCCATGCTGGGGAAGAGAAAGGGAGCCCATGCCCACCTCTCTCTGGAATGGATGCTGGGTATACAGAGTGGAGATTCACCCCGGGAAGACACAGCGGAAGTCCAGTGCCGGGAGAGAGGGTTAAGATGTCAGCAGTTAATCTCTTGCTGGTATCTCCTGCATCTTTGAGTCCTGCTGTCCTGTAAGGCCCTGGCTCAAGTGCCACCTCTTCCATAAAGCCTCCCTGATCCCCCTAATCCCTGTCTCAGCGCCTGCCTGGAGTACCTTTCCGGGTCCCTCAGATATCTGTCACCACATCTCACTTGTCTTCCAGAGCTGCGGGGCAAACCGCACCCTGTCACCTCCTGGGCTAGCTGGTCGCCAGAGTGATTCCTGAGTACCCCTGATGTTTACAGACCCCACGGCCCTCTTACCTTCTTATCGCCTCAGATATCCTTTCCTTCCCAGGCAGGCCAGTGGTCAGTTAGGTGCACAGACCCTTCGGAGGGATCTTAACTCTCCTTAACATACAAACACTGTCTTACTCCCTACTTCTTTCTTGGCAAGTGGCACTTTGAAATAGTTGGCAGAGGGGGCCAAGTAGAAGGTCAGCCTCCTTGGGAATGTTCAGAACACACAGGTGACCTCAGTCACAGAATGAATTGTGATTATTGGATGCTTTAATGATCTGTCTGCAGTTTCTTCTCACGAGCCAAAAAGTACACAGCTTCTCTTAGGAGCCGCAGGGGCTGCTGGAAAAGACTGGTGCATGGGTTTCCTGAACCTGAGACCGGAAGTACAGGGACAAAAATTAGACCTCGTTATTAGTTGTATCACCTTCAGACTCAGTTTCCTTACAGATTAAGCCGGAAATGACAGCTTCCTCAAATGTTGGGGCATAAATGCTGCACTCATCCCTCTCCTGGTTTATGGGATCAGAATGAAAAGGTGCTCACTTCTCTGGCTGCTCTTGAGTTAATCCTGGCACCAAGAGGGTAGGCCTTGGTCAAAGGAGCAGAGGTGTTGGATCTACCTCCCTTGTGCTCAGCGTCCCGACTGTGACTGCTGTGTCACCTCTCACTGGGCTGGCAGAGCCTCATCCGCCTTGTGTGCCAGGTGCTCATGGTGTGGAGGCCTGTCCAAGGCTCATACTGGGTGGTCTGTGGCCGGAGCTAAGCTTTGATTTGAGGACCCTTGTTCAGGGTTGTTCTCGCGTTAATCCCCAGGACACGCTAGGTGGTTGTGGGTGATGCAGCCATCCTCTTTAGCTCTGTGACCAGTGAGCAGCCCGTTACCCCTGGCCATCCTCTCTAAGGCAACCAGTTCTGGGACATAGATCGAGGAAACTGTGTAGCCTGAGAGTTCTGTTGCTGGACCTGAAGCTATTCTGTGGTCCTGAGCAGATGTGTTCACCCTCCTCCCTCATGATAGTCTCCTGGAACTTTTTACTCTAGTTGGTTTTGTGTCTTCATGAGATCAGCTCTTCATTTTCTGAGCCGCACAAGTAGAACTCGTGTTCCACTAAAACTCACTGTCCTATGGTCTGTGTGGGAGACTAAGGGACCACCCCCATTGCATGTCTGCTTCACTCCCCACTCCTCCGGCCTTGGCTTTCTGTGGGATGACGGCATTCTCTCCATCCTTTGGATTCCCACGGTGCATCTTCAGCCTCTTGGTACTGCTAGGCTGCACCAGGCTGCACCAGGCTACCCCAGGCTACCCCAGGACTCTGCACAGACTCTTGTACTGATTTGCTAGGAACATCATGGATCTTCAGCTCTCCCCAGGGGGCATTTCTGCCAGGACCACACCTACCTTTGTTGCTTTGATTTCCCTGGCCACATCCATGATACACCTCCTGCCCCCTGCCGGCTTGGGCCCTCTGCCACGTGGCCTGGCTTGAGTTTCAGTCCAGGAAGGCTTGCAGTTGGTGGTTTCACACGTGGCCGTACTGCTGCATGCCAAGGCCTGAGTGTTGGGCAGGGCAAGGAGGGTGGAATTTGTAGAACAAAGTACTATTTTTGCATCCTTGTAAATCGGTCAGGAGTAGTTGGCTGGCCTAGGAGAGTCCAGGGTTCATCTGACCACTAATAAAAATAAACAAATCTTTTTCTTTTATGGGGGGCAAGCACTCTACAGCATGCACATGGAGGTCAGAGGATAGTTTGCGAGTATTGGAGATTGATCTCAGGTCATCAGGCTTGCCAACCAGCACCTTTACCTGTTGAACCGTCTTAACAACCCATGAATATTTGACTTTATTCCTTTTTTTCCCTGGATCTTCCTGGGCACAGATGTAAGAATCTGTGTATTCGTGTGTGTGTGTGTGTGTGTGTGTGTGTGTGTGTATGTGTGTGTATTTGTAGGCATGTATGTGCGTGGGTGCTTGTGCATTCATGTTTTCTCCTTTGTTCATATGCCCATGCTAGAATTGGTGCTGGAAATGGGTCTAGAGCCTGTATGCCAGAGCTCAGAGACACACAGATCTCTGGGTGCTCTGTAGTGAGGGAAGGTTGCCACTTGGTTCTGTGTGCTGTGCTGTTTTCTGGCCCCCTCTTCCCATTGTATGTGTACCAGGATGGGCAGTTCTTAAGGAAAGGTGGTGGTGCATGCTTTTAATCCCAGCACTTGGAAGGCAGAAATAATCAGATCTCTGTGAGTTCAAGACCAGAGTTCCAGGACAGCCAGAGCTACACAGAGAAACCCTGTTGTAGGGGAATGACGGGGGAAGGAGAAAACAAAGGAAATGATAACCCTTCATGAGAAGGGACCCGAGTCCAGTGTATGAGATCCTGGCCGTTTAGATCTAGCATACTTTCTGCTTTGATTCATGTGTGCCTGTTGCATCCTAGGCAGCTCTGCAGTCTGCTATGCTGTAGGTCTAGAGAATGGCCAGTGTTTGAGCTATTGAGAAAACTCAAACGAGATACTTTGTTGAGTGCCTTAATGGAACTCTCAGTGCTCGAAACCACGGGGAGAGGCCAATTCTTAGCAATCCTGAAAGGTCTGGCTCCAAGGTGGTCAGATTTGGGCAGGCCTTTGAATAATAGAGCAATCATTTATTGAACACTTGCTGTATGCCACACCTTGTGCTGGTTCTTGGGCATAAGTAGACAGACCCTGTGGTTAAGGTGTGGGAGGATGGGGGTGGGCCAGATGTGGACAGGGTCCCCTGGGTGAGCTCCCCCCTAATCGCTTAGCATTTGCCTCTTGGCACCAGTTGCTGCTTTTCTGCCCTCTTAAGTCTCCATTCCAGATCCAGCTGAAACACTGCAGAGCTCCTCAGTTTATCCGCTGGAGTAGGCTTTACATGAAAAAGTCATCTCCTGGCTTCCTGCCCCTAAGGCCGCATGGTTGTCATGGCTGTCTTCCATTGGAGGACTGTGAAATACTGCAAGTTACCACCCACCTAATTAGGACCATAGTTGCCCGGGTCTCTTACCCATCCCTAATCCCCGGAACCATTCCCCTCCCTTCCTGATTTCATGAAAGTAAAACAGCAGTGTACTCACAGGTTCAGTCTTTCATTTAAAAGTTTGCCCCTCTCCATTGTAACAAATACCTTAATATGTAAAAAGTCCAATGCCCAAATAACAAGAATTTGAATGTTTCTCTATGAAAGTAGAACCATAGTTGTCAGAGTAAGTCACTTTATAATGTGGTAGTCCAGAGTGTTAGTCAAGATACCAAGGAAAGGAAAGAAGTACCTTCTGGGAGGGATAAGAAGGGGCTGCATTCGTGAACTAGAAGGTGACTGATGGGGAATGTCAGGCTCTGAGTCTCAGTGGCATTGGGAGGAAGTGGTCAGGTGTACCTGGAAAGACAGGAGGGTGGCCCAGATCTGTGACTTTCTCAAGGTAGGACTTTGGCATCTCAGCCTCAGCTCTGCACATGTGAGCACGGAGGCAGGCATGTCTGGCCACACAAACAGGTTGGACAGATTGTTGGAAGGTGACCAGGTAGGGCATCCAATGTCTGCCCACCCCAGGGAGACGTTTGTTGAGGCAGATGTACCAGGACAGCAGCATTCAGCAAGCAATGCCCATCTCCTATTGTATAACCCACACTCTTCTCAGGAGTCATTTGGTACCCAGTGAGGGTCAGAGCACACACATCCTTCTGACCTGGGCATTTTCTTACTGGATATTTATTGACCTGCTCTGTGCAACGAGCCAGCAATTTGGAGAGGGTACCACTGTTTGTGAGTTGGTCTCCCTGCTTGTTAGAACAGCTGGTAGAAAGGCAAGGTATGGTTCAACAATAGACACTGTGTTGGTCTACTGTGTTTTTATTCCACCCCCCTCTGGTGTACCTAAAGGTAGGCATTGCCCCCCCCCCCATTTTAGAGAAGAAGCAGTGGGGGCCCTGAGTCCATGGCTTGCCCAGTGACTAACACCTCTGCAGGACTTTTCATAGGAAGTGGCCTTTGAGGAGGAAGGGTCTGTTTAGAGCAGGCGCCAAAGGCTCTGTGTATGGTTGCATGCTTGCTACTGACCTCCTGTTCTGTCTCCACAGAGTGCAGCAGCTGCCCCAAGCCCTGTGCTTGGCAACATTCCCCCCAATGATGGGATGCCCGGAGGCCCCATCCCGCCAGGTTTCTTTCAGGTATGTGCTGGCCTGGGGCCCTGTGCTGGGCAGGTGGGAGGAGAGGAGGGCAGGGGGAAAGCAGCTCGGTTTGCCATGGTTTAAATACAGTTGCTTTGTGCTGGTTGAGGCCCTGCACCTCATCTCATCCACTTCTCCAAAAGCTGCAGAAGGGAAGAAAGAGATGGGAATGTGCCTACCTCCAGCGGGCTATGGCAGTGCCCTTCTGCCCACTCCGGGTGTGGGGGAGGTCAGTGCTTCCAGGCCAGTGTGGAGCTTTCTTTTGACAAAAGGCGTATTCTTTGTCTTCCCCTTTTAATGAGTAAACCGTCCTCTGTTTCTGTTGTGTTGCCGCTGTCATCGTCACTGTTTACCTTTCCTGTCCAGACTACAAACCTTAGGTGTAACTAGAAAGCTAGGGACCCCCAGCAGGCTCAGCATCCTTTGCTGGTTAACCACTAATTTTCCCCCCAAGTGTGAACACAGAAGCACCTGGCAGTATTTGTGCCCGCACTCTGCCCACCACAGGCAGGAACGGGTCCCACGCGGGATGGAAGCCCCACCTTCTCTACAACACACTGTTGGTCTTTCTGGTGGGGTGTTGGTTATGGGATGTGTGAAGTCACTTGTCTTGTTTTGTCAGGGTAGGGTGTGGCCATCCCCCTCCTCTACACCTCCCTCTACACCTCCTTTTTCATTCTCTCCCTTCCCTTCTGGTACTTGGTCCTCCTCCGCCAAGCCGAGGCTGGGAAGTGGCTGCCCCGCCCGTGGGACTGTGAGAAAGAGACGTTCCTAGTGGAGCTCTTGATTGCGACATCGTCCATTCTTTCAAGCCTGTCCTCACTAAGTTGGAGAAGGTCCTGGTTGTTCATGCTTCTGAAGGGTTGGGTCTCCCAGACAGGGTTGTGTTGACAGCTCTTAATGGAAAGCCCAAGAATTCAGAGTTAGACCAGAGGGCCCTGTGCACAGTGCATGATGGAAGCATTGGAGTCGTGAGCAAAGACAAGGCCGACACCCCGTGAATCATTAGGGCTCCTCTCTTTCCTGTACCTTGGCTAGGAGACACTCACTTTGCAAGCTTGCCACATTTTAGTTCCTGGTAAATCTGGGGAGAGGAAGGCTAGAGCACATACTAAGAAGATCAGTGAAACTGGCTTACTCTTTAAAGCAGAAGCAGCGGGCTGCTCGTCAGATTGGCATTGAGAAGACAGAGATACAGGGACGACAGTTCAGGCCATCAGATGGCCACATGAGTATCTGTGTTCCAGCATGCCACTAGAACTAGGGCCTTGACCAAGGTATGGAGACAGGAGCTGCTTCAGAAGTCTTGGGGTAAGACTGCAGACTTGAGGAGAGGCTGAGAGACAGTAAGAGCTTAAAGCCCCCTGGGGCCTGTTGACCCAAGAAAGGCCAGAGCTGTACCAGAGGGGAGACACTGATCCAGCCAGCTTCTCTACTTTGTCCTGCTCAGTGGGAATTTTTCTCTGGTTCATGTATCTCTGCACACGGTGTCACAGAAGCCCTGACGCAGGGAAAGCATGCTTCCCTGCCTGGTGGACAGAACCCACCCCCATATCTCAGCCACTCGTGTCTCTGTCCTGAGTTTTCTCGGGAGTTTTTAGCTCCCAGGTTCCCGCTGCAGGCTCTGTAGTGAGAAGTGGAGAGTAGCTAACTGTGGGTTTTTGTTTTTAAACAAATTAGGTACTTTTTAAAGTTTATTTTATGTGTATGAATATTTTGCCTGCATATCTATATGTAAACCATGTATGTACCTGATGCCAGTGGAGGTCAGAGCAGTGCTGGATCCCCTAGAACTGGAGTTATGGATAGTTATGAACCACCATGTGAGTACTGAAAATTTAACCTGCGATCTCTGCTGAGAGCAACAAGTGCTCTTAACTGCTGAGCCATCTCTCTAGTTCTGCCAGTTGTATTTTAAAAATAGGCCGTTGACTTCTATTTTGGCCTGAGCCTAGGACAAGGAATGGGTCTGTTGATATGGGGGCAGCTCCCAGCTTCCTGCTTTGCTAAAATCTTCCATGGTTAAGTTCTAATTCCACTCATACTTTGTGGGCCCTCCCCTATGACGTTTGGGGGTGTGTGGTCAGAAGCCAAACTGGTTCCTGCCCTTATTTAGCCACTACCAGCCACTGTTAAACAGAGGTATCTTTTAGATTCTTGCCTTGAGGTCATCTCTTTTCCTCAGGCAAGGTGCACTGCCAGGGTTGGCTGGGCCATTCAGGATGGTTCTGGAGCCTTGCTTCTCTGCTTTCTCACTGACTGTGAGCAGTTTGTGTTTTTATTCCCCAGCACCATTCTCCTTCCTTGAGATGAAGGGAGGTAGGGCAGCCCAGGCACTCAGCGTGGTGCTTGCTGTCTTTGATGCTGACCACTTGGCCTGGGCCCCTGCATAGAGAAAGGCATCTCTTTGTAAAGGAGGAAGTCAACAGCCCATTTCCGGAACAGATCAGCTCTCGACAGGAATGTTAGCGATTGATTGCCACCCTTTACTGTCTTCAGGCAGCCACTCTGATATTGGAAGGGAGATAGAGGTGATATCAGGGGTTTTATCTGTTGTCAACAATTGTACTTCTCTTCTTGGCTATAGCCTAGGCAGGTGGCTGTGCTGCAAGAGGGCTGTGTCTTGGAAGGGACCAGCACGGGTGGCCAGGCCAGCTTTGTCCTGCCCCTGTCCTGCAGTATCATACAACTTCTTCAAGTCAAAACCACAACACTAGTTTGTCTTAAATTTAGAAACCAGTAGGGGCTCCACAGTGGTAAGGAGGAGACAGCTGACTACTGCCTACAGAGGCTCACAGAATAT
>NW_024545082.1:0-33956 GCF_018167655.1 Microtus oregoni
TTGTCCTCCCTGATTACTCATGTCATTTTTTCTATGATTTCTTAAATTTTCACAATGATACTGCCGGATGGTATTACCATCTCCATTATATACATTCAAAAATTAGTTTTGAGGGACCAGGTTACTTACCTAAGGATTCTACAGCTAAGTAGTAGGGGAAGATATTCAAATTCAACTTTCTGTCTTTCCTATTGAATACCTAGGGATGCATTAACTTTTTCCAATATGTAATCAGCTTTACTCTTTTTGTTTTTAAATGAGTTATCTATTCTTATTTTGTATGCATTGGTGTTTTGCCTGCATGTCTGTCTGTGTGAGAGTGTCACATCCCCTGGAACTGGAGTTACAGACAGTTGTAAGCTGTCATGTGAGTGCTGGGAATTGAACTTGGGTCCTTTGGAAGAGCAGCCATGCTCTTAACCACTAAACCACCTCTCCAGCTCCCTGTCTTTACTTTTCTGAGACAGGATCTCACTTTGTAGCTCTGGCTGGCCTGGAACTCACTGTGTAGACCAGACTGGTCATGAACTGACAGATATCACCTTGTTTCAGTCTCCTGAGTGCGAGGATTAAAGGCATGCACCACCACACCTCACCCGTGATGTGATCAGCATTAAAAGGGATTGTTTTTAAAACAGTAAGGGGTAGGTATAAAAGCAATGGTCTGAGTTTTAACTAATGGAAAACCACTAATCTTTATTCCCATTCCTCAGCAGGTTGATCAAATTATAAATGATGTCAGCCAGAGGTATTGTCACCACCTATTGTGCCAGGAGCCTGGAATAACACTGTGTTGGTCTCCAGGAGTCTTCTCACCTGGTTGGGTACCATCACTATTAGTATATTATGGTCTGGCAATGTAAACTGTAGCCACTTATAGTCAGCACACAATTTCTCTCCACTTTTAAATGTTATTATTGTTTAGTTAGCATACAAAGTGTTTCACTATGGCCGGGCGGTGGTGGCACACGCCTTTAATCCCAGCACTCGGGAGGCAGAGGCAGGCGGATCTCTGTGAGTTCGAGGCCAGCCTGGTCTACGAGAGCTAGTTCCAGGACAGGAACCAAAGCTACAGAGAAACCCTGTCTCGAAAAATCAAAAAAAAAAAAAAAAAAAAAAAAAGTGTTTCACTATGATACTTTTATACAAGAGTTTGACTTCTTGGTGGTCATGAACAGCTTTCTTCATCTTCCCCACTCCTTGTTGGTGTTGTAGGGAGGCCACTCATTTGTTCCCAGCTGCTCAGCTGGAAATAATCACACAGAAATCATATTATTTGCCATACTGTTTGGCCAATAGCTTAAAAGCATATTTCTGGCTAACTCATACCTTAAATTAACTCATCTCCATTAATCTGTGTATTGCTAACAGGTTGTGGCTTTTCTGGGTAAAGTTCGGGTGTCTGTCCCCTGGTGGGGCTACATGGCTTCTCCTGACTCCGCCCTCTTCTTTCTTCAAGCATTCAGCCTAGCTTTCCCCGCCTAGTTCTGCCCTGCACTGCCATAGGCTCAAAGCAGTTCTTTATTAATCAGTGGGAATTCACAGCATACAGAGGGGAATCCCCACATCATGTTGGTACCCTTCTTTCCCTTTGCTTTCATGCTATTTCTCTTAATAGATGTGAAGATCACATCTGTCAACAGATTCAAAGACATGGAGTTCTGAGAGGGTCAAGTACAAATCTGCTATGTGCGTAGTCCTAGAATAGGAATTGTTTGGCAAAATCAAAATCCTCAGTTTCTAGGAAAGAACCATACGGCATTGGTGCCTTTGATGATACCCAGTAGAAAGCTGAACATACAGACCTGAGCTCCAAAGGTTTGAATTTAACTCACCCCACCACAATCAACTGCTAAAATGCAACTCAGAAGGTTGGGTGTATAGTTTAGGATTAGAGTACTTGCTTAGCTCACAAAGACCCTGCACTCAATCCCAGCAACA
Source organism: Microtus oregoni (assembly GCF_018167655.1). Lineage (NCBI taxonomy): Eukaryota > Metazoa > Chordata > Mammalia > Rodentia > Cricetidae > Microtus > Microtus oregoni. Next base: position 1,942 of record NW_024545082.1, read on the forward strand.
GACACATACATACACATCACAAATCACTTCCATTTTCAACCATCAGTTTGACATGAACTTCAGGATTAAAGTCAAATGCATTAGCAATATTCATAAAGGTTCTTCATCATAAGTCTGTCTACTCCTTATTGCATGATGTATCCCCAAATGTGCTAAATTTCTCAATTATCTTTTCTTTTTTTTTTTTTTTTTTTTTTTTAGTTTTTCAAGACAAGGTTTCTCTGTAGCTTTGGAGCCTGTCCTGGAACTAGCTCTTGTAGACCAGGCTGGCCTCGAACTCACAGAGATCCGCCTGCCTCTGCCTCCCGAGTGCTGGGATTAAAGGCGTGCGCCACCACCGCCCGGCTACGCCACCACCGCCCGGCTACGCCACCACCGCCCGGCTATGCCACCACTGCCCGGCTCTCAATTATCTTTAATGTTTGCTTCTGCTCTTTCTTTTACTTGCAGTGACTATGGTAACTATTAATTGCCTGTCTCTTTTGAATTTCTCATTTTTCTAGTTATACATCTTTTAATTATATTTTCAGTGGCTGATCTGGAGATTATAGTCTGGAAATTTAGTATGTTGTAGTATGCTTAAAATTATTTATGTGTGAGTGTTCTATATGCATGTGTATCCTGATGCCTTCTGATTGCCCAGGATTGTGGTTATAGATGGTTGTGAGCTGCCAGGTGGGACTGGGAATTGAATCCAAATCTTTTGGAAAAGTAGGCAGTGCTCTTAACCACAGAGCCATCTCTTTAGCGTCTCCCTTCTCCACACAGGGCTTCTCTGTGTAACTTTGGAGCCTATCCTGGAACTTGCTCTGTAGAACAGGCTGTTCTCAGCACTCAGAGATCCACCTGCATCTGTCTCCCTAGTGTTGGGATTAAATGCATGCACACTACAACCGCCTGGCTCCAGCTTCTATTTCTTAAAGTATTAGTTTTTAAGCCTATATTTGGAATTTCTGATGCTTTTTATTTTTTTGTGAAAATACTCTTTCCACTTGATGTCACTGTTTTCAGCCTAAATATCTTGCCATACAGAGATTCTAGTGAAAAGTTCAATTTGTATTAGCTCTTATTCTTGAAGGTAATTCTGTAGACACAGAATTCTTTACTGAAGAGTTTTTTTTCTTCCATTATTTGAACATATCAATCTGAGTCTTTTGGCCTCCACAATTATGTTAGCTGTTAACTGCATAGCTGTTTTCTATGTGCAACATCTAATTTTTCTCTCTGTAAATAAGAAGAGTTTCCTTTGTTTATTCTTCTATGTGTCTTATTTTTTGGGTCTGTACATTAATTCTCCCCCAATCAAATCTGATAAATTTCATCAATAGTTTTTCGAAAACATTTCTCTCATCTATCCCTGCTCCTTTAAGACTCCATTACACACACTTTAGTATCCTATATAACTATGCAGTTACTGAGCTTTATTTACTCTTCCTGCCCATTCTGTTTTTTTTTTTAAATAATTTATTTTTGTTTCATTTGCATTGGTGTTTTGCCTGCATGTATGTCTGTGTGACGGTGTCAGATCTTGGAGTAACAAACAGTTGTGAGCTGCCATGTGGGTGCTGGGAATTGAACCACGGTCTCTGGAAGAGCAGTCAGTGCTCTTAACCACTGAGCCATCTCTCCAGCTCCCATTCTGTTTTTGAACTTGGTGATGTCTGTTGATTTGTCTTGAACTTCCCTGTTTGATTCATCACTGTTTTCCAATTTTCGATGAGTTCATTTAGTATATTTACAAAAACATTCACTCAGTTATGGCAGATCTTCATCTCTTCCTCTCTCCTCCAAATCTAGTCCCCCAGTGTTGCAGCAGACAACTTGCTTCAGCTTCTCACCCACCATGCCCCCATCTCCAGTGGATTACACACACTTCCCCTCCTAACTTCTGCCCCACCTTGCTTTATCCCAGTCCTCAACTTCAACAGGCAATCCCTGGGAACCTGTAGACATCTTCAGCCAGAGAAGCAGCCCCAACTCCAACAGGTAACAGAAGATATCAGAAGACCAAAAAAAGCCGGGCGGTGGTGGCGCACGCCTTTAATCCCAGCACTCGGGAGGCAGAGGCAGGCGGATCTCTGTGAGTTCGAGGCCAGCCTGGTCTACAAGAGCAAGTTCTGGGACAGGCACCAAAGCTACAGAGAAACCCTGTCTAGAAAAACCAAAAAAAAAAAAAAAAAAGACCAAAAGATCACCCCATGCTCATGGATCAGTAGGATGAATACAGTAAAAATGGGCATCCTGTCAAAAGCAATCTACAGATTCAATGCAATTCCCATCAAAATTCCAACACAATTTTTTACAGACCTTTAAAGGACAATTCTCAACTTCATATGGAAAAACGAAAACCCAGGATAACTGAAACAATTCTGAACAATAAAAGAACCACTGGAGGTAACATCATGCCTCATTTCAAGTTGTACTACAGAGCTATGGTAATAAAAACCACATGGCATTAACACAAAAACAGATACATGATGGAGGAAGGTCATTGGTTAAAAAATAAAGAAACTGCCTTGGCCCATTTTATTGGTTAGAACATAGGTGGGTGGAGTAAACAGAACAGAATGCTGGGAGGAAGAGGAAGTGAGCTCAGAGACGCCACGCTCCCCTCTCCTGGGCAGACTCGATAGCTCTGCTCTCTGAGGCACACGCGATGAAGATCCGACCCAGGATGGACATAGGCTAGAATCTTCCCGGGAAGCGCACCTTGGGATGCTACACACGTTATTAGAAATGGGCTAGTCCAGGTGCGAGAGTTAGTCAAGAAGAGGCTAGATATAATGGGCCAAGCAGTGTTTAAATGAATACAATTTGTGTGTTGTTATTTTGGAGCATAAGCTAGCAGGCGGCCGGGGTGCTGGGGACGCAACCCCGCCGCTCCTATTATTACTACAGATACATGTTGAACGATGTAACTGAACTGAAGAGCCAGACATAAATTCACATACCTATGGACATCTGATTTTTGATAAACAAAACAAAACAAAACAAAAAAACAGAAAAACATACTGGAAAAAAAGACAGCCTCTTCAACACATGGTGCTGGTCTAACCAGACAATTGCATGTAGAAGAATGAAAATCGATCCATTCACACATCATTTTGCACAAAACTCAACTCCGAATGTATCAAAGATCCCAATATAAAAACGGATACACTGAACCTGATAGAAGAGAAAGTAGAATATTCAAGGGAATAGCCTTGAACTCATTGACACAGGAGAAGATCTAAGATCAACAATTAGTAACTGGGACCTCATGAAACTGAAAAGCATCTGCACAGCAAAAGACACCATCATTCAGACAAAGTGGCAGTACACAGAATGGGAAAAGATTTTTACCAACTACACATCCAAGAGAGGGCTAATATACATAATACATAAAAGCTCAAAAAACTAGATCAAGGAAACAATCCAACCAAAAAATGGGGTAGCATATATTCCATTGCAAAGAACTTGTCCTACAGACATCCCATTGTAGCTTTCAATAGCAAAATAGATCAGCTGTATCATTTTTTTATGTCAGAATAACATGTAGCTGATAAATTACCAGGATCCATACTATATACAGGGACTAACAATATCAATAAAATGGCCTATAATATGAATGAGGTAGAGATGTTCAATTTAAATGCTCAAAATTATTATGAGATTTTTAAAAAGTTACTACAATCTCAGAATTGGGGAAATATCCCAGTTTGTATCCTGTCTGCCCTAGGTTTGATCCCTCGCACCCCATATATGAAGTACAGTCATACATGCCTGTAGTCTCAATACCCAGGAGGTGGAAGAGGGGGAATCAGAAGTCAAGGTAATCCTCAGCTACACAGCAAATTTGGGGCTAGCCTGAGCTACAGGAGACCCTGTCTCAGAAGAAAAAAAAAGTTTGTACAACCCCATTAGAAAATAATTAGATACTTAAAAGCATTTGTGCACACACAGAGGGAAATTTCCTTGTGGTAACGCACACATAAAACTGTAGCTCTCCAGACAGTGGAAATGGGCAAGTCATTGCTCACAATCCTACAGTTCTTACCTCTACTGTAAAATTATGTTTCTAATCCAAAGTGGTGAAAATTCATTTTCCCAAAGATGACTGTGGACCTTAAGAACAGCAACAAGGCTTCCTTTTGTGGTGAAGTAAATGATTTATGAGAAATGAAGGCTGTACTTTCCAAGGTATTGTATGGATGAATTTTATTATATGGAATCGTACCATACCAAAGGTACTATTAAAAGATGCATTAGAATAAAGATATATTTACAAGCTGATAATACAAAAACACAAATTAAGTTCCTCTCCTACTATGCTGGTTAGTTTTATATCAACTTGTTTCAAGTTAGAGTGATCTGAGAGAAAGGAACCTCAGATGAGAGAATGCCTCCATAAAATGGGGCTGTAAGAAAGACTGTAAGGCATTTTCTTAATTCGTGATTTTTGAAGGAAGGCCCATTCCACTGTGGGTGGGGCCACTCCTGGGCAGGTGGTCTTGGGCTTTGAAAGCAGGCTGAGCAAGCCAAGGGGAGCAAGGCAGTTTGCATCCCTCCTCCACGCCTGTCTCTGCATCAGCTCCTGCCTCCAGGTTCCTGCCCCTCTTGTGTTCCTGTCCTGTCTTTCTGATGATGAACAGTGATGTGGAAGTGTAAGCTAAATAAGTCCTTTCTTCCCCAGATTGCTTTTGGTCATGGTGTTTCATCACAGCTATGGACCCCTAACTCAGACAACCTACGTTTGGGTGTAGGAAATCCCTTCAACTTCCCAAAGGCAACCTAGAATGAATGAGCACTCCAAAAGTGATTATGGGCTTCTGCAGCAGCTGACCTTGATTTAGGACACAGATTAGGTAGAACAGAGAATGACCCCTGCCCCTGGAGTAAGCGAAGCAACAGTATCTGGAGCACGGTAAGGGTACTCTAGATTTCTGTGGAGGGTTCTAGAAAGGCAGAGACCACAAATATTTTCATTCACCACTTCTGGGGCAAGGACAAAGATAAAGGATCTGGAGGAAAAACAAAGGTGCAAGTGCCCCGCCCTCGGGCTTTGTACGTGATTCGCTTTTGCAAAGCGAAATAAACTGTCCTTCTCCACAATTCAAAAATCGGGCCCCTGGCTAGGGAACTAGGCCCCGGAGCGCAGCCGCCCCCGTGCCAAGGGCGGCGCTTTCCTCGCTCGCAGCCGGGGCTCCTGTTACCTCGCTGCACACATCTGTGCCCCATCACAAGCCAAACAATTACGCGCTCCCGCGCGCCCGCCTCGAGGTCTAGCGGCGGCTGCGGCCTGGCCAGGACCCCCACCTCCTCCTCCCGCTGCCAAAGCTCTGGGGCCACCCGGGGCCGCGGGCCACCGCCGGCCACCGCACGGCAGCGCGCACTGGTGCCCACTCTGTCGCCCATGTGCTCGGCCCGCTCGGGCGGCGCAGCCCTGTAGGGCTCCGCGCCGGTCAGCCCGAGGCCTGCCGTGCCGGCGGCGCCGCAGCGCTCCTCGAGGCCAGAGGCCGCCAAAGGCGGGAAGACGCGGCGGCAGGGAACCAGGGTCGCAACCCCGAGGCCAGGAGGAGGCGACGCTCGGGTCCCGTGGGGCGTGGCGAGCCGCAGCGGGCTCACTCACCACAGTTCGGCGGGGCAGCGCGCCGGGGGTCCGGGATAGGGCCCGACGCAACCTCCGCGCCCTGCCCGAGCGGGTCCCGGACGAGCTCTCGGAGCCGCTGTCGTCGGAGATCACGATGAAGTCCTCCATAGCTACGGGCCCGGCTGAGCCACGCGCAAGCGGCCAGCGACCCCGGCGACGGCGACTTCGGTTCCAGCTGCTGAAGCGACTGCGGTGACCGCGTCGCCGACACTGGGGTTAGTACCCCGCCGGCCCCGCCCCCTCCATTGCCCCGCCCCTGCCGCCCGAGCCCCGCCCACCGCTCCTCCGGGAAGTGGCGCCTGGGTGAGGACACAGTCGCGGAGCCCTGGAGGCGCCGCTCTGCCTTTCCCTCCGGGAAAGAAAGAGAGGGAAAGGAGGAAGGGGGGGGGGGGCGGGAGAAGGAGGTAGAGAACTGAGAGGCTGGGCCGTGCGGTTCGCGGGCGTGAAAAAACGTTGATGTTGAGGGGGTGTCCACCCCAGCTCTCAACTGACCACAGTGTGCGTGCGGTGCTGGTGATTAGCCCCCAGCCTGCAGGTGCAGGAAGGTGTGACCAGCAGCGTGATTCCCACAGAGAGGGGTCACTGGAGGTGAGCCGACCTGGCCACTGATAGAGCCTCTCACTGATGGTGGTGCGGCCTCCTACTGACAGACAGTGTGGGAGATTCCAACAGGTTAAGGAAGCCGCGAGTGGCTGAGATAGGTCACCTGAGCTTGGTGTCTTATTGGCTGAAGCCCTCAGTTGGTTAGAAAGTGACCTGACTTCTGACTGAGGTAGGGAAGAGACCCCACTTCTTCGTATGTGCAGGTAGATCTGTAGGATAAATTCCCAGAAGTGGAATTATTGGATCAAATCTATGTTTTTATTGTTACTTTGGCAAATGTTGCCAAATTACCCTAAGTTGTACCAATCTGCAGTTTCACTAACAACACGTGTCTCAGGAATTTAAACTGTCAGATGTGAAGAGTTATTGAGTTCCTAGTTGGCTAAAACGCAGAAAAGGCACACAGGTAGAGAGAGCTATGGGGTCCCAGAGTGCATGGATACTCCTGCTGGGAACAAGCAGAAGTTATAAGGATAAAATTGTCTCCCACAGAGGGAAGTGTTGGTAAGTAGTGAATTCTTTGGTTTGTTTGTTGGAGGGCAGGGGCATTTAAATAAAAATAGGACCCATGTTTATTTTTAAAATGTGGGATATTGGCAAAATCCTGTCAACTGGGCTCAACTAACTGAAAAATAGAGTAATAGATTCAAATTAATATGTCTTTAGCAAAAAGAGTTTTGTTTTGTTTTTGTTTTTCCCTGCAGGAACAGCTGTTGGGTGCTCTAAGCCATGTCTGGTGCGGTATTTTTAATCTTTAGTAAACTTCTGGGTCACACCAGCATTTTTGACTGAGAAACTGAATTTTGTGAGGTCCCCAAACTAGTATTTCTTTCAGGTTCCCAGGTGACTTTGACATTGCTTAAAGTCTGGTGAACACTTTAAGATTCACTGGTCTGAGCCAGGCACGGTGGTGCATGACTTCAGTCTAGTACTTGAAGGCTGAGATCAGCCAGGGTGAGAGAAAAAAGAGAAGAGGAGGAAGAAGAATAAAGATCACAATGAGGGGAAGAGGAGGGGAAGGAGAGACTGCTGGCCTGGTGGTCAGGTAGTTTTTGATGCATGGATTTCAGACCCAAAAGGTGAATTGCTATGAAGGGACTCAGTAAGCTGAGCTTCCTGGATTGCTATCACACATCCATTTTAGCTCACACACTTGCACACTGGGGCTTGAATCTAGGATGCTGGACTATCGCTGGCTCTCTGGGCCAAAGTCCCCTTTTTTGGAAACCTTGTGTTTTCTAGTCTTTGTGTTTGCATTTCTCTTATCAGTTCTTTGTAGTCTCTCCCAACTCCTATCCCTCTGCTCAGACCTAATATTTTTTCTTTTAGTTTTTTGAGATGGGGTTTCTCTGTGTGTAGCCTTGGTTATTTTGGAACTTGCTCTGTAGACCAGGCTGGGCTCAAACTCACCTAACTCTGCCTCCTGAGTGTGGGGATCAAAGGCATGCAATACCACTGCCCTGCTTAATTTTTTTTTTTTTTTAGTTTCTTGTTTTTAAAAACTATTTTAGATTTTTTAAATTTTATTTTATATGAATGAGTGTTTTGCTAGTATGTATGTATGTATGTACAAACAGATGCCTGGTGGCTTCAGAGGTCAGACAAGGGCACTGAATCCCCTGGAATTGGAGTTATAGGAAGTTGTGAATTATGTGGATGCCGGGAACTAAGCCTGGGTCCTCTGCCATAACAGCAAGTTCTCTTAATTGCTGAGCCATCTCTCCACTCCCAGTTGCAAGGAATCTTTTGTTTGTCCCGGCCGCCCAGAACTGAAATAATCACACAGAAACTGCATTAATTAAATCACTGCTTGGCCCATTAGCTCTAGCTTCTTATTAGCTAACTCTTACATCTTAATTTATCCCATTTCTATTAATCTGCATATCACCACGAGGTTATGGCCTACCAGCAAAGTTCTAGCACGTCCAAATCCAGCAGCGGCTCCATGGTGTCCCCTGACTCTGCCCTTCTTCCTCTCAGCATTCTGTTTAGTTTTCCCCACCAGCTCTGTTCCCCTATAGCTCTGCTATAGGCCCAAAGCAGTTCCTTTATTCATTAACCAATCAAAGCAATACATAGAAGGACCTCCCATACCACCAGTCCTTAAATCTTCATGATGCTCCTCAGCATGTTGACATGGGCCACTTCCGAATGTTACTTTCTCCTCACATAATCTCAACTATTCTCATGGCTTCAGTGATTATCTTAATGCTAACAATACCCAACGTGTTTATCTCCAACCCAGCCTGTCTTTAAAGCTCCATTTGCAAATCTTCAAGTGCACAGTGATGTTTCTCGGCATCTGAATTTACCTTTGTTCTCCCCATAGAAATTATTTTCTTTCAAAAACAAAAAGTTATTAGCTTTCTTGTAGTATTTTCCATTGGTCCTCCTGTCTGTTTTTATGCCAGTACCAGGCAGTCTTCAGTACTGTTACCTCTGTAGTAGAGTTTGAAGTCAGGGATGGTGATGCCTCCAGAAGTTCCTTTATTGTATGGGATTTTTTTGGCTATCCTGAATTTTTGGTTTTTCCATATGAAGTTGAGTATTGTTCTTTTCAGGTCTGTGAAGGATTTCCCTGGGCATTGCATTGAATCTGTAGATTGCTTTTGGTAAGACTGCCATTTTTACTATGTTAGTTCTATCTACCCAAGAGAATGGGAGATCTTTCCATTTTCTGGTGTCTTCTTCAATTTCTTTCTTCAAAGATTTGAAGTTCTTGTCATATAGGTCTTCCACTTGTTTAGTTAGAGTTACTCCAAGATGTTATTTGTGGCTATTGTGAAGGATAATGTTTCTCTGATTTCTTTCTCAGCCTATTTATCATCTTTATGAAGGAGGGCTACTGATATTTTTTTGAGTTAATCTTGTATCCTGCTACATTACTGAAAGTGTTTATGAGTTGTAGAAGTTCCTTGGTAGAATTTTTGAGGTCTCTAATGTAAACTATCATATCATCAGCAAGAGTGAGAGTTTGACTTCTTTTCCAATTTGTATCCCTTTAATCTTCTTTTATTGTTTTATTGCTCTAGCTAGAACCTCAAGTACTCTATTGGATATTGAGTGGACAACCTTGTCTTGTTCCAGATTTCAGTGGGATCACTTTGAGTTTCTCTCCATTTAATTTGATGTTGGCTGTTGGCTGCTGTATACTGCCTTTATTATATTAGGTATGTTCCTTGTATCCCTGTTCTCTGCAAGATCTTTATTGTGAAGGAATATTGTATTTTTTCAAAGGCTTTTTTCAGCATCTAATGAGATGATCATGTGGTTTTTAATTTTCAGTTTGTTTATATGATGGATTACATTGACAGATTTTTGTGTTTCCATCCCTGCATCTCTGTCTGGGTTGAAGCCAACTTGATCATGGTGGATGATTTTTTTTTTTAAAATATCCAGGTTTAATGGGAGATCTGCGCTCTCTGGTGGCCCCGAGGGGGAAACCTAGAAGCTGCAGGAACGCAACGCCCGGGAGGAAGAAAGGGAGACCACTGGTGGATGATTTTTTTCATGTGTTCTTGGATTCGATTTGCCTATATATATATATATATATATATATATATATATATATTTTAGTTTTTCGAGACAGGGTTTCTCTGTGGCTTTGGAGCCTGTCCTGGAACTAGCTCTGTAGACCAGGCTGGTCTCGAACTCACAGAGATCCGCCTGCCTCTGCCTCCCGAGTGCTGGGTCGATTTGCCAATATTTTATTGAGTATTTTTGCATCAATGTTCATGAATGAGATTGATCTGTAATTCTCTTTCTTAATAATGTCTTTGTATGGTTTGGGTATTAAGGTAATTGTAGCCTCTTAACAAGAGTTTGGCAATGTTCCTTCTGTTTCCATTATATGGAACAATTTGAGGCGTATTGCTATTAGTTCTTCTTTGACAATCTTGTAGAATTCTACACTGAAACCATCTAGTCCTGAGCTTTTTTTGGTTGGGAGACTTTTGATGACTGTTTCTATTTCTTTAGCAGCTATAGGTCTGTTTAATTTTCTTATCTGGTCTTGATTTAATTTTGGTAAGTGCTATTTATCCAGAAAATTGTCCATTTCCTTTACGTTTTCTAGTTTTGTGGACTACAGGTTTTCAAAATATGACCTAATGATTCTCTGGATTTCCTCCATGTCTGATGTCCCCCTTTTCATTTCTGATTTTGTTAATTTGAATATTCTGTCTTTGTCTTTTGGTTAGTTTGGATAAAGGTTTGTCTATTTTGTTGATTTTCTTGAAGAACCAACTCTTGGTCTCATTGATTCTTTGTATTGTTTTCTTTGTTTCTATTTTGTTGATTTTAGCTCTCAATTTGATTATTTCCTGCCATCTAGTCCTCCTGAGTGAACTTGCTTCTTTTTGTTCTAGAGTTTTCAGGTGTTCTGTTAACTCACTAGTGTGGGTTTTCCCCAGCTTCTTTATGTAGGCATTTAGTGCTGTGAACTTTCCTCTTAACACTGCTTTCATTGTGTCCCATAGATTTGGGTATGTTGTGTGGTCATTTTTATTGAATTTTAGAAGGGCTTTAATTTTTTCCTTTATTTCTTCATGGATCCATTGATGATTCAGGTGAGCATTGTTTAATTTCCATGTGTTTGTGGGCTTTCTGAAATTAGTGTTGCTGTTGAATTCTAATTCTAAGCCATGGTGATCTCATAAGCTACATGGGGATTATTCCAATTTTTTTTTTTTTTGGTATCTGTTGAGGTTTGCTTTGTTACCTAGTATGTGGTCAATTTTATAGAAGGTTCCATGAGGTACTGAGAAGATATATTTTATTTATTTATTATTATTATTATTATTTTTTGGTTTTTCGAGACAGGGTTTCTCTGTGGTTTTGGAGCCTGTCCTGGAACTAGCTCTTGTAGACCAGGCTCTTTTATTTTGGATGGAATGTTCTACAGATGTTTGTTAAGTCTATTTGAATCATAACATCTGTTAGTTCCCTTATTTCTCTGTTAATTTTCTGTCTGACAGACCTGTCCAGTGGTGAGAGTAGGGTGTTGAAATCTTCCACTATGAGTGTGAGTGGTTTAATGTGTGATTTAAGCTTGAGAAGTGTTTATTTTACATATGAGAGTGCCTTGTATTTGTTCAGTATTGAGATTTCCTCTTGATGGATTTTTCCTGTGACTAATATGAAATGTCCTTGTCTCTTTTGATTGATTTTAGTTTGAATTCTATTTTGTTAGATATTAGGGTAGCTACATTAGCTTGTTTCTTAGGTCCATTTGATTGGAAAAATTTTCCAAACCCTTTTCTCTGAGGCAATGTCTGTCTTTGAGGTTGAGGTGTGTTTCTTTTATGTAGAAAAAGGATGGATTCTGTTTTTGTATCCAGTCTATTAGTCTGTGTCTAATTTATATTAGGGACATTAATGACCAATGATTGCTAGTTCCTGTCATTTTAGTTTTCATTGTTGGTGATGTTATTGTGTGTGTTTTTCCCTTCTTTGGGATTTGCTGCTGTGAGATCTTCTATTGTCCATTTCTGTGGATGCAACTAACTTCCTTGGGTTGGAATTTTCCTTCTAGTACTTTATGTAGGGTTGGGTTTGTGGCTAGGTATTGGTTAAATCTGGTTCTGTCCTGGTATATCTTATTTTCTCCATCTATGGTGATTGAAAATTTTGTTGGGTATAGTAGTGACTTCCCCAAGGACCGTCTACTGTAGCCTCTTTCAAAGGGATTATTGATGTGACCTCGCTCTAAGTATTAAAACTTCAGCCTGACTCCTTGAAATATTTCTATTTTTATTTATTTATTTGGTTTTTTGAGACAAGGTTTCTCTGTGGCTTTGGAGCCTGTCCTGGAACTAGCTCTGTAGACCAGGCTGGTGTTTTGTTTGGTTTTTCGAGACAGGGTTTCTCTGTGGCTTTGGAGCCTGTCCTGGAACTAGCTCTGTAGACCAGGCTGGTGTTTTGTTTGGTTTTTCGAGACAGGGTTTCTCTGTGGCTTTGGAGCCTGTCCTGGAACTAGCTCTGTAGACCAGGCTAGTCTCGAACTCACAGAGATCCGCCTGCCTCTGCCTCCCGAGTGCTGGGATTAAAGGCGTGCGCCGCCATCGCCCGGCTCCTTGAAATATTTCATCTCCTATTTAATAGCTCCTCTTATTCTAGTACAGGTAAATTTGTACCTACAATTGCTGCTTGCAGTGGAAGGGTTGGTGATATCTCCTCTCTTTCTCTCCCCACTTCTCTTCTAAGTAAGAAACACAGACAAGAAAGAATGCTCTTTGCAAGACTGTCCTTGAATCGTGGCAGTTGTCACTCTGCTTTCTTGAATAACAGATCTCCCATTGTGTCAGTGTTGGCTCTCTCGCCTGCCCTGTGTGCACTTTGTTACGTTCTGGGGCTCCTAAGTTCAGAAACTGCAGGTTCAGACTCTTTCTCCTGGAAACTCCCACCAATGCCTTCCAGGGATAGCTAACAATCTTTTACTGTTGAGGGATCCAGAGGGGTGTCTTGAGAAAAGCCAGCCCCTTTCTGAACTGTGCAAGGGGCTCAGAAACATGGAGAACTTAGCATAGTTCAAGGAGGAAGGGGCTGAAGGAAGCTCCCATCTTGGTTGCTCTCTTTGTTACTCCCATGAGTATCAGAAACTCCTTCACGTCAATCAGTGAGTCAATGAATCGGGAGAGTTCTTAGCTTGGGGAAAGTCGTGAGGAATTCCTTACTCTCTGGCAAGTGAATAGAAAAGGCAGAGCATCTGGTATGGAGAAGTCAGTCACCCATAGATATATTAACTAATTGGAAATTTCAAATGCCCCCTGTTTTGCTAAAGGGTTTATGGTAAAATGACTACAAGTATGAGATTGGTCATATAACTGTAGGGGTACAGCAGTGTTCTGGTTGTACAAATCTTTCTCTTCAGCGATCTGCCTCAACTTGGGAAGCACAGAGTCCCTGACTGCATTGTCTGAGGACTTCTGAAGAACAGCTTGCCAACCAGGTGGGATGAATACCGGCCCCAGAATTACTGTGCCTAACTGTACTTCACATCACTAACAGTTTCTTGGTCATCCTGAGTTTGACCTGAAACAACTTGTTTAATTAAGACTTCAAAAATGATGAGTCTTCTCCAGAAGTGTGTATGTGTGTACTTGCATATATTCTGTGAGGTGTCACTTCTACATAGATTTACCCCCTTAAATAGTAAAATAACCTCCTATCAACTGAGAGACCAGTGTAGTCTTTTGTAGTTAGTAAGATACTTATAAATTCTCTTTGTTTTTTGTTTTGTTTTACAAGACAGGGTTTTTCTGTGTAGCCCTGGCTGTCCTGGAACTCATTCTGTAGACCAGGCTGACCTCAAGCTCAGCGATCTGCCTGCCTCTTAAGTGCTGGGATTTAAGGTGTGCGCCACCACCATTTGGCATTATTTATTTATTTATTTATTTATTCTTTAATGAGTGCCAGTTGTGTGCCAGGTACCATGGAAGAAGCCAGGGCAAAACAATAAGTAATTTGTGTGCAGTGATGTAACCTGTAACCCCAGCACTCAGGCAGCTGGGATAAGAAGGTCACTATCAATTTGAGGCCATCCTGGCCTACAAGGCAAATACCAAGCCAGTCAATGCTAGATGGTGACGCCCTGTCACCAAACCCACAGACAAGCAAACTGAAGCATGAAAGCAGTAAGGCAGCTATTGCCTTATCCAGAGCGTTGCAGCTGAGGAGCTGTCCCTGCTTTGTGATGAAGGAAAGAAAGTCCCTCTCCCCACAAATATGCTGGGTGGTGGTGGCACAGGCCTTAATCCCAGCAGAAGCAGGTAGATCTCTATGAGTTCAAGGCCAGCCTGGTGTGCAGAGCTAGTTCTAGGACAGGCAGGGCTACACACAGACACACAGAGAAACCTTGCCTTTTATATATATATATATTTTTTTAAAAACGATCTTTTCTCATTTTACATACCTATCCCAGTTCCCTCCCCTCCTCCTGCTCCCTCCACCTTCCTCTCCACCCTTTCCCCATCCACTCCTTACAGAGGGTAAGGCCTCCCAAGGGGAGTCAAAAAGTCTAGCACATCACTTTGAGGCAGGACCAAGACCCTCCTCACTATATCTAGGCTGAGCAAGGCATCCCTCCAAAGAGAATAGGTTCCAAAAAGCCAGTTCAGGCAGTAGGGATAAATCCTGGTCTCACTGCCGGTGGCCTCACAGTCTGCCCCAGTCATACAACTGTCACTCACATTCAGAGGGCCTAGTTTGGTCCTATGCTGGTTCCTCCGCTGTCAGTCTGGAGTCAGTGAGCTCCTTTAGCTCAGGTAAGCTGTTTCTGTGGGTATCCCCATCATGGTCTTGACTCCTTTGCTCATATTATCGCTTCTCCCTCTCTTCAACTGGACTTTGAGAGCCCAGTGCTTTGCTGTGGATCTCTGCATCTGCTTCCATTAGTTGCTGGATGAAGGTTCCATGATGACAATTAAGGTGGTCATCAATCTGATTACAGGGGAAGGCCATCCTCTTCAGTATTGCTTAGGGTCTTAGCTGGGGTCATCCCTGTGGATTCCTGAGAATTTTCCTAGTGTCAGGTTTCTTGCTAGCCCCATAATGACTCCTTCAATCAAGATATCTCTTTCCTTGTTCTCCCTCTCTGTCCTTCCCACATCTTGACCATCCAGTCCCTCATGTTCACCTCCCCCCTCCTCCCTTTCCATCTTCCCTTTCCATCCTCCCTTCTACTCCCATCCCCACCCTCACAATTTTTTTCAGGAAATCTTGTCTATTTCCCCTCCCCAGGGGGATCCATGTATGTTTCTCTTAGGGTTCTTCTTGTTATCTAGCTTCTCTGGGCTTGTGGACTATAGGCTGATTATCCTTTGCTTTACATCTAATCTACTCATGAGTGAGTACATACCGTGTTTGTCTTTCTGGGTCTGGGTTACCTTACTCAGGATGAATTTTTCTAGTTCCATCCATTTGCATGCAAATTTCAAGATGTCATTTTTTAAAAAAAAATATTTATTTATTATATATACAATATTCTGTCTTTGTCTATGTCTGCAGGCCAGAAGAGGGCACCAGACCTCATTACAGATGGTTGTGAGCCACCATGTGGTTGCCGGAAATTGAACTCAGGACCTTTAGAAGAGCAGGCAATGCTCTTAACCACTGAGCCATCTCTCCAGCCCAAGATGTCATTGTTTTTAACCACTGAGTAGTACTCCATTGTGTAAATGTGCCACGTTTTCCTTTTCCATTCTTTGGTTGAGGGGCATCTAGCTTGTTTCCAGGTTTTGGCTATTACAAATAATGCTGCTATGTACATAGTTGAGTAAATGTCCTTGTGGTATGATTGACATCCTGCTGGATCTTGAGGTAGGTTGATTCCCAATTTTCTGAGAAACTGCCATACTGATTTCCAAAGTGGCTGTACAAGCTTGCACTCCCTCCAGCAGTGGATGAGTGTTCCCCTTACTCTACATGCTCTCCAGCATAAGCTATCATTGGTGGTTTTGATCTTGGCCATTCTGACTGGTGTAAGATGGTATCTCACAGTCGTTTTGATTTGCATTTCCCTGATGGCTAAGGGCGTTAAGCAGTTCCTTAAGTGTCTTTTGGCCATTTGAAATTCTTCTGTTGTGAATTCTCTGTTTAGATCTGTACCCATTTGGTATTTTGATGTCTAGTCTTGTCTTGAATCCACCTCCACTAAAAAAAGTTCCATTCCCTGCACTTTAAAAAATAATAATAAATCTTAATTAAGTTGAAAATTAAACTTAGAAAAACTATAAAATTCAAATTTAAGTCACAATTAGATACTGCTTCTTAAGATTATTATTGTTATTTATTTATTTTTTAAGACAGTATTTCTCTGTATAGCCCTGGCTGTCCTGGAATTCACTCTGTAGACCAAGCTGGCCTTGAACTTAGAGATCTGCTTGCCTCTGCCTCTCTGGTGCTAGGATCAAAGGTGTGTGCCTCTGCCACGCAGCTAAGATTTATTTGTTTTGTGTGTGGGTACATGTATGCACACATGTGGAGGTCAGACCTCCTACTGTGTGGGCTCCAGGGATCAAATTCAGGTCTGCAGGCTTGGCACATTCTGGCTTGTGTGTTCTCTCTCAAGTGGGATAAGAGCTGTACCTGTCCTTACAGGTTAGTACGCAGATTAACTAAGTTAATGTAGGCAAGCACTTAATGAAAAGTCTCTTTTACTAGTAACGCCATTTATTGGCCTTAGTATGAGCTGTCACATCTGAATGCCTCGGTTGGCCAAGATGGCAAATAAGATAATGATGGGAAGCAGGAACTGTGAAGGTGTCCAGAGGCAAACCTAATAATGTAGGGAGAGGAGGTCCTGACAGAAAGCCAGCCTCCTGCGATCACTGAGGTCCCAAACCCCTTGGGAATGACAGAATAAGTCTATTACAGCTTTAGCAATTGATTCTCTGGCTGCTTGAGGGTCTTTGAGGTTTTGCCCCAGGGCTCTGTGAGACTTGTTTTGTTAGTTCCTCTAATCTCTTCCCATAGGAATTTATGATCTGTATAAAGCTTTGTGGTTCCATCTGCTTTCCAGAGAGTCCATATCACAACTGAAGATTCCCTGGCAGCCTAAGATACCGTGTTATGGGTAATGTCAGTCACACGCCTTTTCCTCTGGGGTTTTTGACAAGTTTTGTCGGTCCTACTGCTGTGCTATCAAAATTTAGTGGAGCAATTAAAATGGGCCAAGATGGCAGAGCTGCTTCTTTAGTTTTTCTTTTTAATGTGTATGAGTGTTTTGCCTGCATGTTTATGCACCACAGTGAGTGCAGTGCCTTCTCAGAAGACAGAAGAGGTCGTCAGATTCCCTGCAGCCAGAAGAGGGTGTCAGGTCCCCTGGAGTTGGAGTTGTGGGCTGTTGTAATTCGGGTGCTGGGGCTCTATAACCTGGATCCTCTATAAGAGCAGCCAGCGCGCTTAACTTGAGGCATCACTCCAGCCCCAAGACGGTGGGGTTTTTTAATAACTACAATGTATATAATTGTGTGGCCAGGTGTGGTGGTGCATGCTTTTAATTCCAGCACTCTGGAGGCAGAGGCGGGGGGATCCCCATGAATTTGAGGCCAGCTTAGTTTGCATGATGAGTTCCAGGACAGCCAGTGATATGTAGAAAGACCCTGTCTCAACAAACAAACAGAAAAGATAAAATTGTGATATGAATACACACAAACAAGAGAAATGGGAGAGGGAGAGAGAGGGGGAGCAGGGGAGGGGGAGAAATGGGAGGGGGGAAGAGAGAGAGAGCGTCCAAATCTTACCACAGTATTTCCGCTTTGATGCAAGCTACTATTTATTTGTCCCATGTACCATTTATCTGTTCTAACTCATGTTTGGCCAGTATTTATTAAGACCAGCATGGTCCCCACTAAGGGTAAAGGCTCGTTTTATCTGTGTTTTGTTTTCTGAGTCACCAAGAGGGGTTCGAAGCTAAAGTTTCAGCTCAAGCATTGAATTTTACCTTAAGTCTTGCTAAGGTCTTGAGTTGGAGAGGAGACAGAACTGAAGCTGGAAAAGAGACTGGAGAGACCTTTGCAAGACTTAAGGTAAAATTCAATGCTTGAGCTGAAACTTTGCCTTTGAGCCCCTCTTGGTGGCAAAGTGAAGATAAATACAGGCTGGGGGATTAGCTTGCTGCACAGGCAGTAGGACCTGAATTTGGATCCCTACTACCCACATAAAAGCTGAGCATGGCCACGCATGCCTGTAACCTGAATGCTGGGGAGTAAGAACCGAGAAGGAAGGCCCACTGGGGCTTGCTGGCCAGTCAGCCTTGCTGGAAAACCGCCAGGAAAATGAGGTTTGAAGCGATGCCAGGGAAGTGACATCTAGTGATTGAGATGAACAACTTCATTGTTTGGTCAATTATTAATTTGTCAGTGTAGATGTACCATGCGGTTCTTCTTAACTGGTAGGAAGCCGGCAGGATGGAGAGGTCAGTTACGGACCAGTAATTGAGTTGGAATGGCCAAAACCAAGGCCGTGCCAAGTTATATCTCTGTTGATTACAGGAATATCCGTATCGCACATTTGTCATTGCTATAATGAAATAATTGACTTACAAAGTAACATAGAGAAGAGGGGTTTTAGCTCACACTCCTGGGGATGGAGAGCCCAAACTGCCTGGCACAGCACTGGCTCAGATGAGGATCCCCCTGCCTGCCTCACACCATGGCAGAGGCAACATGGTGGCAGTGGTTGTAAGAAGGGACCACATGGTGAGACAAGAAGCCATGGAAGGGTTCAGTAACTGGGGTTCTTTTTCAATCTTGCAAGAAGTGACCAGTGTCTGTTAAGTACCACACCAGTTTCCTCTGAGGGTGCTGGCCCCAGTGACCTACTCTGCTGCATATCTGTTCAGTTTCTGCATCATGGTCTTACTCTACAGCCTAGGGACTGCACACTCTGTTTGGTTTCTGCATCAGGGTCTTACTCTACAGCCTAGGGACTGCACACTCTGTTTGGTTTCTGCATCAGGGTCTTACTCTACAGCCTAGGGACTGCACACTCTGTTTGGTTTCTGCATCAGGGTCTTACTCTACAGCCTAGGGACTGCACACTCTGTTTGGTTTCTGCATCAGGGTTTCACTCTAGAACCTAGGGTAGCCTCCAGTTCACAGTCTTCCTATTTGGCCTCCCGTGAGTCCTGGGATCAGGATGTTGATCACTCTACTCAGCTTAGCCCACTTTTTTTTCTTCAGTTTTTCAAGACAGGGTTTCTCTGTAGCTTTAGAGCCTGCCCTGGAACTCACTCTGGAACTCGCCAGACTGGCCTCGGACTCACCGAGATCCACCTGCCTCTGCCTCTCGAGTGCTGGGATTAAAGGTGTGTGACACCACTGCCTGCTGGGTCCCTTGAGGACAGGCCTTCGCACCCCCACTTGATCTGTTTTGCACTCTTGTGGTTGGTTGTTCCGAAAACAAGAACAAAAACAAGAACAATCTGCTGTTTTCAGCAATATTTCTAAAGATGTTTACCCCTTCCTGCTTTTGCTGGCTCGGCCTCCCCTGCTGAGGGCTATATATACTCTGTGAGAAAGTGGAATAAAGGCTTCTCTGCATAACCTGAAGTTGTGCTGTGTGTTAATCCCGACGTCCCTCTCTCAGAGAACTACAGTTGCTGTTCTGGCATGGCAACCGCCCAGCCCACTTTTTTTTTTTTTAAACTTGGGTATTTTGCCTGCAAGCATATCCATATGCCCTGGAACTGGAATCACAGTCAGTTGTGAGCTGCTGGGAATTGACCTGGGTTCTCTAAAGGAGCATCTCGTCCTCTAAACTGCTGAGCCATTGCTCCATTCTGTAAGCCCTACCATTTGACAGGGCCCACTACTTAGTTTTTTTGGGAAAAAGGGTTAAAACAGACATCACAGGTTGGCCTCAAACATACTGTATAGCATAGATGATCTTGAATTCCTGACCTTCCTGCCTCAACCTCACTAAGATCAAGTCACCACACCCATCTTTAGGTCCACCAGCTCTTAACATTGCACGCGGGCATCAAGTGTTCCTCCCTCCCTCCCTCCCTCCCTCCCTCCCTCCCTCCCTTCTTTCCTTCCTTCCTTCCTTCCTTTCTTTTTCTTTTTCTTCTTTCTTTTCTCTCTCTCGCTCTCTTTCTTTTTATGGTTTGGGCACAAGGTTTTCAACACATAGATTGGATAATAATGTCCAAAACTATTCTGAAAATCAGTTAAGATTATATGTAGGGCCAACAATTATAATCCAAAAACAACAAGCCTCTGGTATGAACTGCTTCCTTTTGTTTTAATTTTTTTACGAGAACTTTTGTAAGTGTCTCTAGAGCATGTGAGGTGGGATCCGGGAAACCACAAACTGGAGCTCACTGTAGACTCAGAATACCTATGTGCACATGAGCTGTTGCCTTTTCCCCCTCACACTGGCACGGTCCAAGTGACACTTCTTATTCTGAACCTGCCAGTCGTGATGGAGCAGAACCACTTTGATCATGAAGCTATGGACTAATGAGTTCCCTTCCCGCGGGCTGAGAGGACAGGGAAGTGAGGGAAAGTTATGCTTCATAACTCTCTTCCCTAGAGCGAGGTGGGGCAGCTCCCAGTGAGCACAGGGGCTGGCTGCAGAGACCTTGTCCCTCCTGCCCCTCAGCTTGTTTGGTCCTCCCACAGCTGAATGGGCCGCATTAATCACCCAGGGGTGGGTGCTATGGAGAAGGCTCAGCCATCACACCTGGCCCAGTGGGTGGCACACTGACATGGCAGAGGGACTGTTTGCTTGCAGCCTGCTTGGGTCTGTGAGGGATTTGCATGTGCAACTCAATGCTGTGTGCCAGTGGGTGGTATGGGGGAGGAAGGCAAAGCTCCAGGTGGCTGGAGCACCTAGAAGGGGTAGATGTGGGGGAGGAGAGGTCTTGAGTACAGTGGGGTCACATGTGCAGGTGGCAGCACAGCAAGGTATCCTGTGGTGGAGAAGATGGTCAGGTGGAGTGGGGGAGGGGACTGGGTGGGGAGAGAAGTGGGAGTGTCAGTTGGTAGGGTACTGGTAGGCAGGAAGAGATGGGGACCTGGGCTCAAATTCTCTTTCTGGAAGAATCTGGACAAGTTACTTCACCTTCATGATTTTTCTTTCTTTTAAATATTTTTGAATTGTATTTTGTTGTAGCTCAAACCCAAGCCTCACACAAACTGGGCTGTGCTCTTCTACTGAGCCCATGGTGGTCTTTAAAGTGTTAATATTAGCAGAGTGGCTGGGGTAGAGTTTGTTGGTGTTAAATACCTGCACATTACAGATGTCTGGTAAAAAGCTCTTTTAGTCATGCAGGTATAGCATCCTAGAGCATGCAGGTATAGCATCATAGTGCATGCAGGTATAGCATGTGCAGGAATAGCATCCTAGCACATGCAGGTATAGCATCATAGCAATGCAGGTGTATCACGTGCAGGTATAACATCATAGCACATGCAGGTGTAGCATCCTAGCACATGCAGGTGTAGCATCATAGCACGTGCAGGTGTAGCATCATAGCACATGCAGGTGTAGCATCATAGCACATGCAGGTGTAGCATCATAGCACATGCAGGTGTAGCATCATAGCACATGCAGGTGTAGCATCATAGCACATGCAGGTATAGCATCATAGCACATGCAGGTGTAGCATCATAGCACTTGAGTATAGCATCATAGCTCATGCAGGTATAGCATCATTGCACATGCAGGTATAGCATCATAGCACGTGCAGGTGTAGCATCATAGCACTTGAGGTATAGCATCATAGCTCATGCAGGTGTAGCATCATAACATGTGCAGGTATAGCATCATAACACGTGCAGGTATAGCATCATAGCATGCGCAGGCATAGCATCATTGCACGTGCAGGTATAGCATCATAGCATGTGCAGGTAAAGCATCATAGCACGTGCAGGTATAGCATCATAGCACGTGCAGGTATAGCATCATAGCACATGCAGGTAAAGCATTATAGCACATGCAGGTATAACATCATAGCATGTGCAGGTAAAGCACATGCTAGGCTGTGCTCATGCTGTATAGACTTTGCTGCTGTAGGAAGGGCTTTCACTATGGCCTGGGCCCATCACCTGAACAAAGAGATAGAAAAGAGTCTAGCGTAGTCTTTAATAAGGATGGTGTGGAGTGGGAAGGGATTCACAAATGGACATTTAGTATTTCCGTCTTAATTACTGTTCAAGTGCTATGAGGGGACATTTAATTGGTGCTTGCTTGCAGTTTTAGGGGGTTAGTCCATTACCATCATGGTGCAGAGCACGGAAGCAGGCTGGCAGGCACGGCACTGAGAGCTTGTATCCTGATTTGAAAGCAGCAGGGAGAGGAGGGGGAAAGACTGGGCTTGGTACAGGTTTTTGAAACCCCAAAGCTCACTTCCAATGACACATCTTATCCAACAAGACCTCATCTCCTAATCCTTCCTAAATAGTCTACCAACAGGAAACCAAATATTGAAATAAATGAGTCTTTGGGGCCATTCCTATTCAAACCACCACATTCTACTCCCTGGCCCCCATAGGCTTGTAACTACATCATAACACAGGAATGCATTTAGTATAACTTCAAGAGTCCCCATAGTCTATCACGGTCTCAAAAGTTTAAAAGTACAAGCCTCTTCTGAGACTCAAGGCAATCTCTTAACTGTAACCCTCTTATAAAAGCAAACATTAAGGTACATACCTTCAATATTCAATGGCACAGAATATATATAATCATTCCCAAAGGAAGCAAAGGGGGGAACGATAGGAAACGCTGGACCAAAGCAAGCCAGAACCCAGCAGGGCAAACTCTAGATTCCCAACTCCTTCCAGCTTTGCTCCCTGCAACACACTTCTCTCTCACGGACTGGCTCCACACCCGGTTTGCAGCTCTCCTAGCCAGATATCCCATAGCTCAGGCATCTCTAGCGTCTTGGTGTCTCCAGCAAAATCCGGGCTTTACCATCAAAACTGTAGCGGGTTGCTGAACTATAGTTAACACCCATCTCATGAAAGCATTCTTCAGAAAAACTTTAAGTGCTAAAATCTTGGGTAAACTGGTCCTGTAGACCAGCCATACATTTCTACACAGCGTGTCCCTGACCTCAAGGTTATGAGAACAGCCTGACCCTGAACTGCCATCTTTCTGCTTCTGTAAACAGCACTCGCTTGCTTCCTGCAGATGCCCACAGCTGCCTTTCTGAGTAAGTGACACAATTATGGTTTTTGCCTGTAAAAGCTCAAGAAAATTGGAGGTCAGAGCTGTTTCCTTCTACTCTGTAGGGGACAGCTCTGCTGGTGGAAAGTAAAGGCTCCATGTCACTTGACTAGTTCAGGCCTCTCGGGCGGTCTCTCTTCAGCTTCCTGTAACATTTGGGGTACCACTGAGATCCCTGGGGAGAAAACCCCAATACCTGAGGTATTGCTCCTCCTAGGCAAGGGTTCCTGGTCCTAGTGGAGACCACTGAGGACATTCCTCAGTCCCACGAACAGACTATCCCCCCACCAACTTGCCCCTTAAAACTTTTGGAGGGAGTCCATCTGCATACTTGTATCTGGGACCTTTGGAGGTAAGAGAAACCTGGATAGCCAGGCGGTGGTGGCGTACGCCTTTAATTCCAGGACTCAGGAGGCAGAGACAGGCAGATCTCTTCGAGTTCGAGGTGAGCTTCCAGGACAGGCTCCAAAGCTACAGAGAAACTGTCAGAGAGAGAGAGAGAGAGAGAGAGAGAGAGAGAGAGAGAGAGAGAGGAGGGAGGGGAGGGGAGGGGAGGGGAGGGGAGGGGAGGGGAGGGGAGGAGAGGAGAGGAGAGGGGAGGGAGGCCTGGGTTTTTTACTTCTGGCCAGTCTGGGGCACCAATCAGGGAACTTGTGGGAAAAATGAGTCTGGTATGTGGCTGGTATGCCACCACACACCCTAATCTGTGTCCTGTGTCCATTGATTTTGGGTTTGTTTTGGGTGTGTTTTTTTCCCCCCAAGACAGGGTTTCTCTGTGTAGCCCTGGCTATTCTGGAACTTGCTCTGTAGACCAGGCTGGCCTCAAACTCAGCCTGTCTCTGCTTCCCGAGTGCTGGGATTAAAGGTGTGTACCACCACCACCGCTGAATGCTAGGACTAAAGGCTAGTGCCATCACCACTGAATTCTAGGATTAAAGGTGTGTGCCACCACTGCCTGGCTTGTTAGTTTTATCTTCATTGTCTCTGTCCCTTGCCTGTACTTCTCTGCTCCCATTGATCGTCTCCAGTTTTAGGCAGACTTGGGAAACCGAACCTCACTGATGCTTTCAACCTTCCCCTTGTAATGAATATTACAAAACTTTAAATTAGGTTTCAAAACAGGGAAATCCGAGTTTGAGTCCACTTCTCCAAGGGAACTCCATTGTCCAGCTTTCAGTGTGTGTTGGCCAGATGCCAACATCTGCAATATCTAACAGCATGAGCCAGGTTGCTCAACATCGAAGTTGCTGCCAGGGTTTAGTCCAGCAAGAGCTGGGCACCCAGAGTAGTTTCTCTACATTCGAGCATGGCTAGACATCCTAGGAAACACAACCTTTCTGGCTGCTGGAGACCATAAACATGGTATCCAGAAGGTCTTAGCAATGTGGAAGAATAAGTCCCCCATACTGCTTGAGACCCTGACCCTGAGTTTCTGCTGCCACCCTATCTATCCCCTGCCCGTGACTCCTGAAGCTACTGCTCCTGACTCTACCTTTAGTCCTTCCCATACCCATAGTGGGTCCCCCTATGCCCTACCTCCCTGCTCTTGGTTGTGTTCAGGGTTTCTCTCTCCTGACTTGTCCTCATAGGACCCAGCCCCTCTGGGTTCTTGGTCCCTCTCCTCTAAGGGAAGCCACAGGTGATGGTGACACCTCTCTTGCAGCTGGCTCCATTTATGGATTATTGTCCCCATTTCCACCAGCGATCTTCATAACTGGAAGATCAAACCCCTCCCTCTCTGACAAACCCAAGGTTGAATGTCTGTTCTAGAGACCAAGTTTTCCATTCACCAACCTACCTGGGATGACTGCCAGCAGCTCCTCCACACTCTACCTCAGAAGAGAGAGGGGATCTGGAGGGAAGCAAGGAAGACCACAGCCTCTGAGGTCCTCCGATTCTGGCAACTATCACTCATTCAGAGGATCCTTTAAAGATTAAACTGACCTGGCTGGGTTCCAGAGGTGGATCCAGGTCCACAGTTTCCAGATAAGACACAAAAATTCCCAAGTATTATCAAAGCTGGCTCCCCTTCCTACTATGTCTTCTCTGCATTGACTACTGTGCTGGATAGCTTTAGGTTAACGTGACACAGGCTAAGCCATCTGAGAGGAAGGAGCCTCAACTAAGAAAATGCCCCCCATAAGATAAGGCTTTAGTAGCGGAGGTGGGTGCACACCTTTAATCCCAGCACTCAGGAAGCAGAGGCTGGTGGATCTCTGTGAGTTCGAGGCTAGCTGGGTCTATAGAGCTAGTTTCAGGAACAGCCAGGGATACATAGAGAAAACCTCTCGACAAAGATAGAACAAACAAACAAATCAGGTTATAGGCAAGCCCTGTAGGGCATTTTATTTTCTTAATCAGTGATTGATGGGGGAGGGCCTGGTCCATTGTGGTTGTTTCCATCCCTGGGCTAGTGGTCTTGGTTCTACAAGAAAGCAGGCTGAACAAGTCATGAGGAGCAAGCCAGTAAGCAACACCCTTCCATGGCCTCTGCATCGGCTCCTCCTTCCAGGTCTCTGCCACTTGAGTTCCTATCTTGACTTCCTTCGATGAACAGTGTGATATGGAAGTGTAAGTCAAATAGACCCCCCCCCCCCCCAATTTGCTTTAAAATGGTCATGGTGTTTCACTGCAGCAGTAGAAACCCTACCTAAGACAACTACCCAAGTCTAGGACAGAAATAAATAGAAATAAATTCCCTATGATAATGTTTTCATTCTAACACCTGGGTAAGATTAGCTCATATTGTAAACACTGCTGACTTCTGTCCAAAGGAGAAGTTAAATGCTGAAAGTGTGTTGGGTGCTTGTCTTGCTCCTGTGTGTAAACCTGTCCAGGATATTGCTAACCTAACAGGTTAACCCTTCAACTGGTGTCCTTAAGCCCTATCGTTATAAAGATTCTTACAGCTGGGGAACAGCTTCTAAAGATGAAGCAGTAGAGATGCAAGATACCTCCATACTCCCGTGTTACAGTACACCCACAAGACTCGTGCTGAAATACAAAACCACCCCCCCGCCCAAGGCTTCCCCAAGGAACAAATTGTTCCCACACTGAGGCTGTCTTCTATGGGACAGTCGTATTTCTTTGCCTGAAGTTTTTAACTTGTGAACAACACGTCTATAATTATATTCCTGATAACTTGTCTCACAGTACCCCCTGTTGTTTAAGCAGACTGTCTGTTTTTTTCCCAACAGTCTAGGAAGAAAAAACCCAGGCAGGCGGTGGTGGTGTACACCTTTAATCCCAGCATTTGGGAGGAGGCAGAGACAGGCAGATCTCTGTGAGTTGGAAACCAGCCTGCTGGTCCATAGAGTGAATTCCAGGACAGTCAGGGCTACACAGAGAAACCCCTTCTTGAAAAACCAACCAACCAACAAAACAACCAAACAACTAACCAACCAAACAAAAAGAATACTTTGCTTTGTCGTATGTTAGTCCTGTGACTTGGAGTAGGCCACTTTGCCTCCAACACAAGAAGGATGCAAAAATATAAAAATATGTAATCATAAAAATATTTGAAAAAGAAGGGTAAAGAGGAAAAAATCAGGTAGCAGATACTTTTCAACCCAAAGACTCAGTGACTTCATTTGGCACTTTATTTTCTATAAAATCCCCGCAGTTTCCAAACACGTCTGATTGCAATGAGACCGGAAAGAGAACGTGGAAGCAGGCGCTCCATGCACATGTGGCTTCATTTATTATTCAGGACCCGTATTTCCTCTCATGGCTGTACACATTCTTAGAAATTCCTCGTCAACTGTTTTGGCAAAATTGCCCCAATAAAGTGTGGCACTCACAAGTTTGTATAAAGATATTCACTGCCACATTATTGTGAGAATAAATTGATTAAGGAAACAAGAGAATAAAGGATTATATAGCTCTATAATTTAAAACTCACCCTTGAAGAAGAGACATCTGTATATCCCCACAGGAAATGCCCTCCTGGCGTGGAGTGGTAATACCTGCTCAGGATCCCAGCAGTGGGGGAGAAAGGCAGGGAGGGTGAACAGAAGTTCAAGGTCAGTTCTGGCTGTCTAGTGAGTCTCGAGCTAACCCCAGCTATAACTAACTGCAAGTCCCTTTCTCAAGGAAAAAAAGAAAGACAAAAACAATCCCCAAACAATTGAAAGTCTGTATATATCTATGAAAGAGAGAATTATCTAAGGAACGCTGCATCCTGCTATAAACCTTGCTAAGACGCTCCGCTCGCCTTGCCTCTGCAAGGCCGCTTGTTTTTTTTCCCCCACTATTAAAAAAATATTTAATCCCGTGTAAATAAGTGTTTTTTGCATGGGAGCCTGGTGTCAGTGGAGGCCAGAGAGGGAGCTCTCTTGGAATTGGAGTTACCAAGAGTTGTGGGTCACTTTATGGGTGCTGGAGAGAGAACACCCATCCTCTGCTAGAACAGCAAGTGCTCTCAACCACAGAACCATCTCTCCACCTCCTCTATTTTCTTTTTATTTCTTTTATGTGATGGAGCACACCTTTAATCCCAGCACTTGGAAGAGGCAGGTGGATCTCTGAGTTCAAGACCAGCCTGATTTACAGAGTGAATTTCAGGACAGGCTCCAAAGCTACACAGATAAACCCTGTCATAAAAAGCCAAAAAAATTTGCATATATATATGTACATATGGGTACATGTTTGTGCCTTTGTGGGTGTGTGTATGCACATCTGTGTGTATGTGCAGTCCATGGAGGTCAGTCCTCAGGCATGTTGATAGTTTTGTTTGGAGACAGGGTTTCTCACTAACGTGGAGTTTGCCAAGGAAGCTAGACAGCTGGCCAGTGAGTCCTGGGGCTCTGCCTGCCCCTGTTTCCCCAGTCTTGGGGTTACAAGCCTGCGATACCACAGTTGGCTGCATACGGGCGTTTTCACACACGTATATATTATGTGTTGAGCATATTCCTCTCATGGCCCTATCCTCCCTATCCTGAGCTTGCAGCTCTTCTCTTCTCATCCCGGGAGCTCACTACTGATTCTTTCAGCTGGATTTTTTTTTTTTTGAGAAATTTTTTGTTTTATGAGTGACATAAGGATCTGAGAGGTGCATGTGGCATACACAAACGGTCATTTTACTTTTCACCCCTTTTAAAAAAAATTTGCTATCATGCATGAGCAATATATTCTAAAAACCAAGACCAAAAGACAAAACAAAACCCCCAAACAAACCAAACCCCAAATCATCCAAGCAACCTTGCCCAACCCAAATCAACAAACCCATGCCTCTTATCAATTCCTTACATTTACAAACAGCTAACGTTTCTCCTGGAGCGAGTACTAGCAATGGCCTCCTGCTTTAGGGGAGGGATGAGGGTTTTGTAGTGAAAAAAAAAACAACACAAGAAAAAGGATATTTTTAGCCTGGTGATGGTGGTTGCACACCTTTAATCCTAGCACTGGGGAGGAAGAGGCAAGCGGATCTCTGTTCGAGGCCAGCCTGGACTTCAGAGTGAGTTCCAGGACAGCCAGGGCTACAGAGAGAAACCCTGCCTTGGAAAAACAAAAGGAAAAAAGAAAAAAGGTATCTTACTGATAGGTAAACTGGAGGCTTTAATCTTGGTTCTCTTCTTCGAATAAGCAAGACTAGAAAAACAGGTAAGAAGACCGTTAAAAAAGTTGAACTCTCCCAAACGAAGCAAGTTTAGGGACCAATCATTGCTATTCCAAAAGGGAAAGTGGATGCCCGTTGCATACTGGGATTTGTAGTCCTGCCCTCCCCCAGGTAAGACGCGCCTGCGCCGAGCGACGCAGCGCTCTTCTGTGCGCATGCGCCGCAGCAGCGGCGCCAGGCCCAGTTGTCTAGCTGCCGGTACACAATCTTTGCTGAGGGGCGGCATTGAGGGCGGCATGGCGGTACCCACGTCGATTCTCGGGCCCCCGCCGCCCCCCGCAAACCGGTCCCGGTTCGATGGTGGGCCTGGTGCTCTATGAGCAGTGGCCCGTCTCGCTACGTGCTTGGGATGCAGGAATTGTTCCGAGGCCACAGCAAGACGCGCGAGTTCCCGGCGCACAGTGCCAAGGTGCATTCGGTGGCCTGGAGCTGCGACGGCCGTCGCTTGGCCTCGGGGTCCTTCGACAAGACTGCCAGCGTGTTCTTGCTGGAGAAGGACCGACTGGTGAGCTTGTAGGGCTTAGCTCTGGCCGGGAAGAGGTTGCAGGAGGGGGCAGAGGAATGGAGAGGAGCGTGACCTGTCGGTGGTGGTAATGAGGAAGAGTGTGATGGGGCTGGAAGAGTTGGGGGGAACGAGTGGGGTGAGGCCGCCTGGAGGAGAGCTGAGTATGAACCTAGTGGCAGTAAAGAGGTGTGGCGAAGGGATTGTGAGCTAGGGAAGTTGAATCAATTGGCTGAGAGTGGTGAGGGTCTCCAAGAGCCCTGGGAAGGAATCCCTGACGGGGAGTGGCTGGGAATTGATGGAGTGGTAGAGTCCCTAAGGGTGTCGAGTAGGTTTTATCTGAACATGATAGCACGGGGTTGGAGAGATGGCTCAGCGGTTAAGAGCACTAGCTGCCTCTTCCAGAAGACCTGGGTTCCGTTTCCATCTCCCACATGGCAGCCACAACTGTCTTTAACGACAGTTCCATCGGATCCGGCATCATCACACAGACATATATGCAGGCAAAACACCAATGCACATAAGACAAAAATATTTTTAAAAAAAGAAAATGATAGCACAGACTTTGGGAATGGACAGGTGGATTGGGATGATGGTGGTGGTAGAAAAGAAAATAGGGAGGGCAGGAAGGGCAAGAGTAAGGGTGAGTGTCGAAGCTCAGAGCAGTTCACAGGGGCAGAAGTTTCGGAAGGGCTGGATTAAGCTAGGTTGCAGGTGGAGGCATGTACATCTGTGTGAAGTGGCATCTGGGTTCTTTTCAGGTCAAAGAAAACAACTACCGGGGACATGGAGATAGCGTGGACCAGCTTTGCTGGCATCCAAGCAACCCTGACCTCTTTGTCACAGCGTCTGGAGATAAAACCATTCGCATCTGGGATGTGAGGACTACAAAATGCATTGCCACCGTGAATACCAAAGGTAACCTTGGAACGAGGAGCTTTAGGTGGGAAAGCTAGGGTAATTGTCAGCAACCATTTACTATGTTCTTTGTAGCTAGCGCTCTACATCGTGGGTTATCAGGATGGATACGTATGTCTGCCTGGAGGAGACAAGGAAGAATAGAATTTGAGTACTTTTGATTATCTGTAGAAATTCCTGGTCGGAGTGAGAGGGCAAGCAGTCGAAACAATACAAAAAGGGATAGCATGTGCGAAGGCATGAAGAATTCGGGAGGTTCTGGCAGGTTAGAATGGCTAAAACTCCGATTGTCTTGGTTTTGAAGAAGCAATTGAAAAGTTGTACATGACATTTAAACACTGTTCATGTCATATAGTATCCTGTAAATCTTGAGCTATCATAATTGACTCCAAGAGGTCATTTAAAATTTTCTTTCAGAAGCATTTTTGTTATTATTATTATTTGGTTTTTTGAGGTAGGGTTTCTCTTTAGCTTTGGAACCTGTCTTGGAACTAGCTTATGTCGACCAGGCTGACGTTGAACTCACAGAGATCCACCTGCCGCTTCCTCCCAAGAGTGCTGGGATTAAAGGTGTGTGCCACCACCACCCGGCTGTATTTTTTCATTTTCAAGAATGTGTACCACATTTGTACAGATGCCCGAAGAAAGCATCTTATCCCCTCTAAGTGAACTTACAGCTGGTTGTGAACTGTGGGTGCTGGTAATTTAACTGGGGTCTCCTGGAAAACAAGTGCTCTTTGTTTTTCAAGACAGGGTTTCTCTGTAGCTTTTTGAGCCTGTCCTGGAACTCACTCTGTAGACCAGGCTGTTCTTTCAGACATCTGCCTGCCTCTGTCCCCCCGAGTGCTGGAGTTAGAGGCATGTGCCACCACCACCCAGCTCCCACAACAAATTCTGATAGATTTTAAAATGCACTATAGATAGTAAAGTGTGAAAAAAAGGCATTTTTGATTCAATGAAGTTGAACATTTTAACTTCATGTGTTCAGCGTACGAAGCCTGGCTCTTGATGACAAGAATGGTACCTGGGAGTGGCATGGTGTGGTGCTTTAGACAAATGCTGAGACTCACAGTTACCATTTGGCCAGTGGATGCTTCCGTCCATTGACCTGGTGATGTGAGCACTGAAGATAGCTCTGATCTTCTTTCCAGGATAGCAGAATAAGCTTCTGGAGGAGGCTGGGCAAGGGTGATGTTGGTGACGGACTGTGTCTGGGTTCCCAGGGGGAGAACATTAATATCTGCTGGAGTCCCGATGGGCAGACCATTGCTGTGGGCAACAAGGATGACGTTGTGACCTTTATTGATGCCAAGACACACCGTTCCAAAGCAGAAGAGCAGTTCAAGTTTGAGGTCAACGAAATCTCCTGGAATAACGATAATAACATGTTCTTCCTGACCAATGGCAATGGCTGTATCAACATTCTCAGGTGAGGGGTTCTGGCTGAGCGGGACTGTCATACCTCTGCACGGGTGCTATGTCAGGTACAGAGATGAGTTAGGTGTGAGCCTATCTTACAAGACCTGAAGAAGAATATTTAAAAATTCTAGTTTCAGACAGTTAGTGGTAGTGCATGCCTTAATCCCAGCACTTAGGAAGCAGAGGCAGGTGAGTTTGAGGCCAGCTTGGTCTACAGTGTGAGTTCCAGGACAGCCAGGGCTGTTACACAGAGAAAGCTTGCTGTCTCAAAAAATAAGCAAAGAAAAAAAATCCTAGTTTTCTTTTAGGCACATTTGAAGCAGATAGTCTGGATTTTATTGAGTTCTTACTGGTATCGATTGTATCATCCTATTTGACTGACAGGGGACTGAGTTTGTAAAGATTGCTGACCCAGGGACTTAATGTACCTTGAATTGTGGCTAATTGACTCCCTTAAAATTTCAACTCAAATATTATTTTCCCCTCTAGCCAAGTCACCTTCTATCCATTTTTTTCCTCTTTTTTTTTTTCTTCTTATTTTATGAGACAGGTTTCTCTGTGTAACAGCTTCTGGGCTGTCCTGAAACTTGCTTTGTAAACTCCCATCCTTCTATCCTGATTTCTCTCTGAGATAAGAGGAGGGTTTTAGT
>NW_024545083.1:0-33841 GCF_018167655.1 Microtus oregoni
CAACACCCTAAAGACACCAGTGGACAATTTTACATTGTGAAGCAGAGCTGGGCTTGCAAAGTCCATCCAGTTTCTAAGGCAGTGTCCCCAGCCTGGGGCCTCCATTCAGTGTTCTGCACAAAGGCAGAGGTACAGCACCATTTCTGGTATATGTCAGACCTTGGGGAGGTGTTCTAACCTCGGGGAGGCATTCTAACCTCTGAAAGCCCTTAATTCCTCATTGGCGAAGGAGCCGTTTGTCCATCTATCCACCTACTTATGTACTCAGCGACTACGGTTAGGTGCAAGGCCCAGCTCTTGTTCCAAACAGAACAAGTGTTTATTCTGAGCTGACTGTGAACCACCATGGCCTGGGCACTTGGGTTCAGGCTGCTCTGGATGACCTGCTCCACGGTGACAGTGACTACACGGTACGGACTTCCATTGGCCATAGGACACAAGGAACTCATACATCAGCACACTTCCATTGGCCATAGGACACAAGGAACTCATACATCAGCACACTTCCATTGGCCATAGGACACAAGGAACTCATACATCAGCACACTTCCATTGGCCATAGGACACAAGGAACTCATACATCAGCACACTTCCATTGGCCATAGGACACAAGGAACTCATACATCAGCACACTTCTCAAACACATTGGCAGGGACTTGGGGGCAGGGGTGTCGAAAAGGGGAGACCTCTGCTGCAGTTTTCTCATGCTGTTTAATGATGCTCTCAGTTGCTGAGTTGGAGGAAAGTCTAGTAGTGATCTGTGTCACAGCGGCGGGCATCGGGTAACCACTAAGGGGCCAACAGTAGCCAGGACAATTTGTCTCTGGGTCTGCAACATCCCAGCAATCCTGAGCCCTGGGACAGCTCTACAGATGTGCAGCAAACAGAGTGAATGCCTGCCCTGTGCATCTGATGGGAACAAGTTAGTAGTCAAGGTGAAAACAACAGAGTAAATGTACAGGTGTCAGTTTCGGTGCCTGGGAGGTGAGCGGAGAGGAGGAAAGTCAGGAAGTAAAGTTCTGTTTTGTTTTTATTTGGTGGTGGCGTTTTAGATTGGGCCAGGGAAAGTCTCACTGAGAAGGTGACAATGTGCAAAGACCAACAGGGACAAAAGGAGCCTGTCTTAGTTACGGTTACTATGGCTGTGATGAAATACATTGACCAAAAGCAACTTGGGGGGGTGGGAAGGGTTTATTTAGTCTACACTTCCATATCACTGTTCATCACTGGAAGAAGTCAGGACAGGTACTCAAGCTGGTCAGAAACCTGGAGGCGGGAGCTGATGCAGAGGCCATGGAGGGGTGCTGCTTACTGGCTTGCTCCTCAAGGCTTGCTCACCCTGTTATCTTTTAGAACCTAGAGCCACCCAGAGATGGCATGATCCACAATGGGCCAGTCACTAATTATGAAAATGCCATACAGGTGCGTCTACAGCTGGATCTTATGGAGACATTCAGGTTGTCTGTTCTTAGATGGCTCTAGCTTGTGTCAAGTTGACATAACTAGCCAGTGCAGGGCCTAACTGGGTAGAAAGAGTCACGTGTGTGTGTGTGTGTGTGTGTGTGTGTGTGTGTGTGCGCGCGCGTGCGTAATTTCTGGAGCATCTAGAAGAAGTGGAGGAGTGAGGAGAGTGCCCAGTTATGAAAACAGAGGCCACAGGTCTGACACACAGGCTGATCACCCTGCCTGCTTCTAGGAATAGTCTAAAAGAAAACAAAAGAAAGAAGCAGAGTGACAGTCCAGACCGTGAGAGACTTCATGTAGCCTAGGTCAGCAACTGCCGACAGTGAGGGCCCTGAGGGGCACTGGGGAGGGCGGCTTCGTCTGTATGTCCCTGAGGAACTCTGATGGGGTTGGACACAGAAGCCGGCCAGGAGGGAGAGGCTTTTGGCTTATTTTAGGATATTAAAGGTCCAGACCCAATGGTGAGCAGAGAAAAGTCTCAGCTGAGCCTCAGTCCTAGTTAGCCTTCGCTCGGTGTGACGATCTGAGAAAGTCTCCTGAGGGAGTACCAACCGAGGGGTTGTCTGGAGCAGACTGGCCTGAGGGCATGTCTGAGAGAGACTGTCCTGAGGGATGATTGACCTGAGAGGGTACTACCTACTTTGGGTCATACTGTATCTAGGCAAGTGGGGCTGTATAAGAAAGCTGGCACACACACACACACACACACACACACACACACACACACACACTGAAAGCCAAGTCAAAGAAGAAAGTCCACAGGGGGATGAGGGGAGTCACTGGTCTGAGGGCCATGAATGGCACCGTATGGGCTCCTGAAGCTGTTTGCACTAATGTGCCTGTGGCAGGCCTCTGTTACATGCAGGAAGGTGGGCAGTCTCCATCTCCTCCTGCCAGGGCCACAGGATCTGCTAACTGAAGCTTGGAGGAAAGTGTGATTCTCCTTAGAGGCTGCGGATGAATGATGAGAAGTCACTGGGGGAGTGATGGCTAGATCCCCACATTAGAGGTAAACCCTGGGCATCACTGGTGGGTCTTGGGCACATCCCTGTGGCAGCATCTGAGAAAGAAGGCTTTCTAGAGGGTGCTGGAAGATGGCTAAATGCTTCAAGGGGGATAGCAACTTGTGCCAGCCACCCAAACGCATGCATCCAATCACGGAGTATTCAGAATTACACATCAGCACTGAACACGCAACAAACAACTACCACGAAGAACAGCGCATCAGTAAACTACATAATCTGAATACACAAAACATAAAGTTTCATAAAGAAATTTAGGGGAAGAAATAACCTCACAAGTAATTCATCTCAAAGTAATGTCACAAGTCAGTCAAAGTGACAGCAGCCATATGTAGGGATAATACAGTCACTAAAGCTAAAGGTGATGACAAAACCCTTAGAATAGAATAGACTGCAGGAAATGCCATTCTGCTTTGCCAACTTTCAGAGAATGTTCTGTTACTCATCAGCGTCTTTAATGCAGCAGTGTGGACAGCAGTGATGTCATCCCCTTGCTGCCTCTGATGTCACGTGATCATGCTCTCAGTATGGCAAGTGTGGTGTCAGGTGCAGGGGGCACATGAATCCTGGAGAATACTTCCTGCTCACTAAACAGTCAACAAATGCGAATCTCTGATAAATGTAATTTATTCTTCAGGGCTTTGTTCTAAACAAATAACCTGAAATTAGAGTAGGGACATACATAGAACCATACACCTGTCAACATAATTTATAAAACATGAAATCAAAATTTTGTCGGTGGACTATTATGGTGGATTAATCTTGTTATTACAAGATAATGGGATATTAAGGAACCTTTTACTCTGTGCATTTTTTAATGTTGTAAGAAAACTCAAGAAGTCAGTATGATGGCTTATATGGTGTGAACCCCAATTTTGTACATGAAAAATGTCAGTGTGGATGTGAGAGCAGCTCAGATGTTCACATCTGGGTCCACGGGCGGCTTTATCTGTCTCTCTCTGTGCTCTCAGTGGTTGGGTTGTGTTTGCCGTCTCCTCCATACCAGGCCCTGTGAAGCCCTTCACTGAGATGAGCTCACTGAAATTCCTCAGCCAGGCTGGCCAGTTGTCTCCCGGGTTTATGGCTATGCCGGGTAGAGACAGACCTTTGGGGACTGGGTGATTTACCTGAGATCCCGGAGCTGTGAGGGATGCACCTGGACAGAGCCAGGTCGGTGCTTACCTCCTGTTCCATATTACCTTTCAAGTGTGGTAATCAGAGGGAAAGAGACTTTATAGTTCTCTTTCTTCCTTTTTCCATGGTGCTAGGGATTGAACTAAGGTCTGACCTATGCCGGGCATAGGCTCTACTGCTAAGCTATACCTGAGACCCAAAATATCCTTTAACACGTAATACTATGGAAGAACCAGTCCTACAAAGTGACCTCTTCCCCCACATCTGTTGAGAGCCTGGTAAATCACCCGGTGCCTGTACTAAAAGCAATCGTATGGGCATTCCCAAGCCCAAGCTGGCGCTGGCTGCCAGGCAGGCTGGTGATCCTGAAAGGTGACGAAAGGACAGAGAAAACAGGACATATTGAAGCCTGTACAGGGGTGCCTGTGCTGTCCCTGAAGGGGCACAGGAGGACAGGCCGCAGCAGCCTGTTTAGCTTGGCTCAACAGGGTCATTTTGCATGGTTAGATTGAGAAGTAAATGGTAGAACTGATGGATGGCCCCTTGGCTTTGTGGCTGGCTCTTCTGTCTCTCTCATTCATATGTTAGATATGGAGCCAGTCCAAGTGGAGTTGGGATTTCTTTGTCTAACTCGTGGAGGCCGATCCGAAAAGGCATAGCTTCCCTGTGGTGTCTAGTGAATTAGAATCCTGTGTTGACTGGGTTTGTCCGAAAATAGGGGCAGGTGGGGGCTGCAGTCCCAGGGGATGCTGTGTGTGGAAGGATCTTATGAGATCTTTTGCAAAGTGCTGGTTTTGTCCTGGGCCTGGAGTGGGGAGATGGGGGCATCCCATGGGCCTGGAGTGGGGTGCTGGGAGTGTCCCATGGGCCTGGAATGGGGAGCTGGGAGTGTCATATGGGCCTGGAATGGGGAGATGGGAGTGTTACATGGGCCTGGAGTGGGGCACTGGGAGTGTTACATGGGCCTGGAGTGGGGTGCTGGGAGTGTCCCATGCGCCTGGAGTGGGGAGCTGGGAGTGTCATACGGGCCTGGAATGGGGAGATGGGAGTGTTACATGGGCCTGGAGTGGGGCACTGGGAGTGTTACATGGGCCTGGAGTGGGGCACTGGGAGCGTCCCATGGGGCTGGAGTCGGGTGCTGGGGTGAGATTCTGAAAGGGAGAGGGAGTACTTGGCTCTGCTCTGTTGCTTCTTATGTCTCTGTGCCAAGCATGAGGCAGTTAGGGCTGAGCACACAGAAAGCCATCAACACCCTCCCCTCAGCCCTCCACACTTAGTTCAGAGAAAGTCATTAACACCCTGCCCTCGGCTCTCTGCTCTTAGACCAGCTGTTCTTGGCTTACTGCTGGACCACTGACTACTGCTGGACCACTGACTTCCACACAGCCTCTGTCTCCTGCCTCTCGTACAAGCGACACTCCCACTCCCCTTGTTTAACCGACGCCCTGGCACGGTTGCTGATATAATGCATCGTTAGCAAATGGCACTGATGGAGGTCTCCTTGATGCAGGCAGGAAGAGACGCTGCGTCTGTGGCTGTGGTCCCCATTTGTGCTGATGCTCTGCTGAGTGGCTGGCCCAGATACTTTACCTACTTCCTGGGAAGACATGGTCTAAAGCAGGCCAGTCGGTGTATCAGGCACACAAAAAGCCAAAACCCTGACATGTCGTGAATTAAAGGAGCAATTAAATACTTTCCCTTCAGCCCAAAAGTGAGCTGTGTGCTTTTATGATGACGGGGAGAGACTGTATGGGGCCCTCGGTGCTGTCTTCAGGGGAAGAGAGTGGATATAGGACTGGGAGCTGGAGCTTCTTTGGGGACTAGAGGAGCCTGATGGGTTAGCCACAGGTTGTGACGCCGTCTCTCTCACCCTGTCTGATTTCCACACTATTAACCTCCTTTTCTTAACATATCTTTAAAGGGGAAATAAATTACTTGCACCCTGTACCTATGGCCCTCTGTATTATTACCACTAATGTAACTTCTCGGGGGCAGCCAGGCACTGTTCATATTTCATAGTCTTTTGCACCCCCAAAGCTACATTGAGCCATCAAGTATTCATGGCACTATGTAGACCTCACTTTTTTCCTCTGCTGACTCTACCCAGAGGTTTGAGGGCGGTATTAGGCATGGGCTGCCTGACTACTCGGGGCTTCATCTCTACCCCATTCCTCCCACTTCTTTAATTGGGTCATTTCATCAAAGCAAGGCAATGGGCGTGACTTACAAAAGAATCCCCAGGATACTCTACAGCGACAGACCATTATGGTCTGGGGATGCCTCGGCCTTGCTTCATTTGTTACAGAACGGTGCTTGGTTCTCGATCCATCCCTGGAGTGGGATGCTTCCGTCTACTGCCTTGGGCCTGCTCACAAGCTCCACCACCCAGTGACTGGAGCTGGGAAACTGCTTGCCTAAGTGCTGCCTCCTTCCCATCAGCTCGTAAGCTCCTACCACAGCCATGGTCTGGGATCACTTCTAAGGCTGGACTGAGTCTGCCTCCATGAACTGTCTCCAAAAAAAATTATTTTCTTAACCCCCTTTTATCTAAGTCAATATTTTTTCTTTTTTAAATTTTAATTTATTTAAAAAATAACTATCTTTTCTCATTTTACATGGCAAATCTAGTTTCCATTCCCTTCCCTCCTCCCACTCCCTCCACCTTCCCTCCCACCCCAACCCCCATCCTACCCTCATCCACTCCTCGGGGAGGGGAGGGTTTCTCATGGAGAGTCAACAAAGCCTACCACATCACTTTGAAGCAGGGCCAACGCCCTCCCCACTATATCTAGGCTGAGCAAGATATTGCTTCAAAGAGAATAGGTTCTAAAATGTCAGAACAAGCAGTAGGGAAAAAAATCCCTGGTCTCACTGCCAGGGGCCGCACAGTCTGCCCCAGTCATACAACTGTCACCCACATTCAGAGGGCCTAGTTTGGCCTTATGCTGGTTCCTCCGCTGTCAGGCCGGAGTTGTTGGGCTTCCATTAGCTCGGGTCAGCTGGTTCAGTGGGTGTCTTCATCATGGTCTTGACCACTTTGCTCATATTCTCACTCCTCCCTCTCTTCAACTGGACTTTGGGAGCTCAGCTCAGTGCTCCACTGTTGATCTCTGCATCTGCTTCCTTCAGCTGTTGAATGTAGGTTAAGATAGTCATCAATCTGACTACAGGGCAAGGCCAGTTTGGGCACCCTCTCCACTGTTGCTTAGGGTCTTAGCTGGGGTCATCCTTGTGGATTTCTGGGAATTTCTTTAGTGCTGGTTTTCGTGATAGCCCCATAATGGCTCTATCAATCAAGATATCTGTCCTCCCATCTCAACCATCCTGTTCCCTCAAGTTCTCCTCCCCCTCCTCTTCTCCCTTCCTCCTCCCCTTCCACTTTCCTTTTCTCCCCCCACCCCCATGCACCCAATTTTTATATATATATAAAATGGTGGTCAGGTGTGGCTGGAAAAGGACCAGCTAAGCTGTGTACAATATGAACAAATGCAGGACAGAGCCTTGTTCTGGCTTGCTTTCTATTGCTGTGATAAAACATGACCACAAGCAATGCAGGGAGGACAAGGTCATTTGTCTTACATGTATGTTCCATTGCAATTTGTCACTGAAAGACACCAAGGCAGGGCAGGAACCTGGAGGCAGGAACTGAAACAGAGACCATGGTGAGGTGCTGCATACTGGCTGGCTCTCCTCTGCTCGCTTTCTTACACTACCAAGAACCACCTACCCAGGGGTAGCACCACTACCGATAAACTGGGTCCTCTAACATCTGTCTCTCATCAAGAAAATGTCCCACAGATTTGCTTAAAGGCCAATCCAATGGAGGCATTTTTCTCAACTGAGGATTCAAAGTGGCTCTAGCATGTGTCAAATTGACAAAAAATTAACCAGGACAATTCTCACTGTTTTGATATAGGACAGAGTAATATTAACGTATCTAAGAGGCCTATAGCCCTCAAGCTATAGCTTCTATGACCTGGGATACTCTGTGGACTTTCCTATTCTAATTTTGTCCTTGTAAGATCACACTGTTCCATTTTACATTATAGCTGGCAAGAGAGATGTCATTCCCAGACAGCCTGATGCTTGCTGTAACATTTGAAAAGGTAATTACTGTATTAGTCAGTGCTCTCCAGAAAAACAGAAGGACGTGTGTGTGTGTGTGTGTG
This sequence comes from Microtus oregoni, assembly GCF_018167655.1. Lineage (NCBI taxonomy): Eukaryota > Metazoa > Chordata > Mammalia > Rodentia > Cricetidae > Microtus > Microtus oregoni. The sequence goes on from NW_024545083.1 coordinate 7,790, forward strand.
TAGAGAGAGAGAGAGAGAGAGAGAGAGAGAGAGAGAGAGAGAGAGACAGATACAGAGACAGAGACAAAGAGAGGTAAATCCAAAAGCAGAAATGTTATATCATCTCCTGGATGTAAACTGAAGAGCCCGAGAAACGGGCAGCATGCATCTCAGCTGACTGCTGGGGTAGAGTCCCAGAACCCAAAGTGCTGAGGAAGCTGGAGTCTCATGCCTAAGGTTAGGAGAGCCTTCTCTGGAAGGAAGAACTCCTTCTGTTTCCTGTCTTGTCCAGAATTCCATTCTCTGGGCAATGCCCACTGAGGGCACTTAGGAGTTTATAGCCTTACCCCACTTCCAGTTTACTCTTGGCTTCCTTTGTGTGGCTGAGATATGATTTTCCAGTTTTTATTTTAGCTGCCCGCCACCATGCTTTCCCCACCATTACGGGCACCTTGCTCTCTTGAGCTGTAATCCAAAATGAACTTTTTCCTATGAGTTGCTTCTAGTCGTGGTATTTTATCACAGAAAAGTAATGCAAAGGGGAAATAAAACAAGTGTTGCATTGTGTGTGTGTGTGGGGGGGGGCACTTGTAGTCTTCATTTAGTAATTCTTACCTGGGTTGTAGTTCTCCACTAGCCTTAATCACGAGGCATTGTGATATTGAGATGCCCTTGGAGATCTTCCAGACACTTCTCGTTACTTTCATTATAAGTTACCAGTCCAGTTTCACCATGGTAGTGTAGCTCTTGGCCATTATCATGATTCTATTCTTGAGTGTTACTCGGGGACATGAGAGAGAAAGAAGTCTAGTTTGCAGCCCCTTGGAATGGTTGTGCCTCCTGGTAGAAGCATCTCTACTTTTGGAGCCAAGAACTCTGGGCCAGCAGAGAAGCAGGTTACAGGACTGGGAAGCACTAGGGGTGTTGGAGAGCAATATCACCTGCTTTCTCCCCCTGGATATCTGGATCATGAATCCTAATTGTTCAAGAAACAGTCATATAGGACACATCAATCCAGGACTTCCATGGCCTACTAAAGAATCAGCCAAGTTTTGCAAGTTAATGTTGTCATGTAGTTGGTCCTTGTGGTGGTTTGAATGAAAATGGCCCCCATAGGCTCATAGGAAGTGGCACTATTAGGAGGTATGGCCTTGTTGGAATAGGTATGGCCTTGTTAGAGGAAGTGTGCCTGCCACTAGTGATGGACTTTGAGGTTTCAGATGCTTAAGCCAGGTCCAGTGTCTCTATCTTCCTACTGTCTGCTGACCCAGATGTAGAACTATTGCCTCCTTCCCAGCACTACATCTGCCTGCTTGCTGCCCTGCTTCCTGCCATGAAAATAATGGGCTAGACCTGTAGGACAGTCCCAGTTAATTGTTTTCCTTTAGAAGATTTGCTGTGGTCGTGCTGTCTCTCACAGCAACACAGTCCTGCAACTGCATCTTCAATAGACCATTCCACAATGTTGTCAAGCCGGTTGCTTCAGGAGAATAAGGAACATGTGGCCGGTGATTCCCGAGAGCATGGGCCCACTGAATCTGTGAAGTTAGGTTCTTCAATAAGAAGCAATGCTGTGCAGAATCATCGTGATGATGGATGAGACACTCCTTAAGTCCACCAATAGCTTTAGCAAGCACATCACATGCAGAGAGGCCAAGTATATTTCCAGAGCAAATGTCTAATCTATTAAGGACTAGGTGATCCCCTCCAGGAAGGAGCAATATAGTCAACTCCCAATGTAGCCAATGAGATTTCATAGTCATTCTCAACCCCTACACCAAGCCTCTGCCTTTCCATCCTTATTGTATAGAGCTAGAGGGATGCTACCTGTATGACCTGGTCCAATTTGGTCCAGTGTTTTGAAGATGATGTCATGAGTCTTTCCAATATGGTGCTGTTGGCAGCAGGTGCCTCCTAAAACAGATGCTTGGCAACAGTGGCGCTAGTCACAGAATGGCTGTCCAGCCACGGAGTCCCTGTCCAGCATGGGAGCAGTCCCTCTAAACACCCTGGAGGATGCGCTCATGATAAGAGTGTTCTGCAGCTGTATGTAGGCCTCAGTGAGAAGGTTGGTGATGAGGGAGAAGAGGAGCTAGAGGCAATGAGGGTGAGGAGAGACCCACAGTTGCCTCACTAAAGATGAGGTGGTCCAGGCCCGTCAGCTGTGTGCAGATCTGCTCTGAGGATGGGTTTGTACTGGCGAAGACAGTAGATTCCCAGTAATTCCCAGTAATCGCCTTCATGCCATGGTGCAGATAGATTTGGGCTGTCTGTGGAGTTGCTTCCACACGCTGCCGTCCCCACATGTGCCTCTTTAGAAGACTCTGTCCCTCGTGACTTATCAGTTTGAAGCACTGTATATTTTTTGCCTCCTATCTTGTCACAATACCACATTCGTTTTGTTTTCAATTACGGGGCTGCACATTGAAAGGCCTTATCTAGCAAAGACACAGCTTGCACCTCCCCTGTGAGGTATTACTCTATCTTCTTGCAGGACTCCCTTGGGTGCTGGCCTAGCCCATCTATTTCCTGCCCCTCAGTGCACTGGCCTCCTCTGGTCAGTTCAGTATCATTATATCCCATCACCTAATCACACAGTGACCCCCACTGTGGTCAGCTACAGCTCTGGAGGACTTTCTTTATTTCTGTATTTTATTAAGACGTAGGGTCCTCAGAGGCCTCTAGACAGAGCAGTGATTGCTACAAAGCTATGCAGTTACTAAAGCCGTGCAGGCTAATTTGTCTGCTCTGTTTCCTGAGTTAAAAAGAGAAACTTGACAATTAAAATAATCACTGAGACTCCTTGTCTGCCAGAGCCAAAGCCATCAATGAGGAGGAATTCCAGGCCCTGCCTTGGCACACTGGCCCAAGGGTCTCCCCGAGGCAGTGGGACTGAGGACTTGTAACTGCCATGAGGAAGCTTAGTCCCTGATAAGGCAGTCCCTGTCCTGGAGCAAGCCAAGTTGAAAGCGATAGAGTCGTGGTTTCAAAGATCTGCAAGCCAAAGAAAACAGAAAATAAAAATGTCCCTGACCACCCAGGGCTCAAGGACAAATGTTCTTGTTTTGCCCTGTCTGTCCTTGCTCCCTCTCTCAGCAGAGTGAGTCCATTCATTCCTCCTTCTGACAAGAGTTTTACCACTGACCCTCCTGTGTTTGTCCCTCCTTCATTCTTCTCATACTGTCTGCTGTGTTGGATGCTGAGATGTGATGGTCCACAAGACACAAGATAATGACACAGGCCGCATGACTATACTCTAGAAGGGAGCAAGCCAGTTTTCATGATAGAAAGGGAAGGTGGCACAGGGATTGGTGACTTGGAGAGTGACTTATAAGATGAATCCTGAGGTATGAGAAGGAGCCAGGCAAGTTAATTAGGGGCAGAGCTCAGAGTGTCCCAGTTCCAAGCCTCCTGAGAACTTGAGTCTCTAGGTAGTACAGGAGGCACTGAGAGTGGAGATGAGGAGGCTGTAAAAGCAAGGCAGATGCACAGGTAAGAATGTAGGAGGAAGTTGCTCATTCATTTCCTGGCTGCCCAGACCTGAAACAATCACACAGAAACTATATCAATTGCAACACTGCTTGGTCTATTAGCTCAGGCTTCTTGTTAGCTAACTCTTACATTTTAAATTAATCCATTTCTTTTATTTTGTATTTTACCATGAAGCTCGTGGTTTACCAATAAGGTTCTTGTCCTCTAGACAGCTTCCTGCTGATTGGGGGCACTGTTAATCAGGTCTTTCATGGAGTACCCTGTGTGGTAGGTCCATCTCAGCCAGCAGTCCTGAAGCTGTCACGGATGTTGGACCACCTGGGCCATTGCTTCAGGGGCTCTTGTTTGATCAAACTACATTAGCCAGTAAGGAATCCACAGCTTTATATTCTTTGTGGAAAAAAGCAGAACCTCTTTTCCAAAGCAGTGTATCCTTAGATCCAAATTTTGAAGTCAATATATATAATATTGGTTTAGCTTAGCAGCCTATAAAATGAAATGTCTCTCTGTACTTAGCTCATTCACAGTCAAAAATTCAAAGAAAACACAATAATATACATAATCCAGACTCTCTGTGTATTTTCCATCTTTATGTGACTTATTTTTCTTTACTCCTTTAATCTATGACTGCCTGATTCTTTTATATTACTTTTACTATCTCTTTAAAGACTTTGCTTCTTTTTATAACTGTCTATACTCTTTTTCTTGTCTCTCTCAAGCCTACATACATTTTTTAAAAACACATTGTGATCCATTCAGAGATTTTTTTTCTGTCTGAATCTGTCTTTATTACATATCTGTAATCATTTTCTGACCAGGAGTGCTTTTAAAATGATAAGCAGCTTGGTCACAGTGGCCGTGGATGCTGGCTCTGCCTCTCTCAGCCTTTCAATATGGTGGAGGTACCTTTACCGCTAGGTCTGGGACCACTTGGTAGGAGCCATGCTTACCACCTCGGCTCTGGTAAGCAGGTGGTCCATGCTGCCACCAAATAACTTGCAACATACTGCCCACAAACCCCATTCAAGTGCTTGGCCTCCTGAAAGAGCCAGAGCTCTTCATGCAACTAGCATGAACCAGGAAGCCTTCTTAAAGGCTTAAAGGAGATGCATAATTTTACCCCTGAGTCAAGAAGCCTTCTCTTGAACCGTGCCTCTGCTTGCTTCTAGGAAACAGAGCCCACCCAAGAAAATGCTGCTACCATAAAGCCATGCTTAACTCTATTTTTGTTTTGTTTTGTTTTGTTTTGTTTTGTTGTGTGTGTGTGTCTAGAATTCCTTTCTAAGTTCTTTCAGGTTTTATGTTGATGTGCCTCATGTTGGCATGCCATTTTGTAGGTAAAAGCTGCTTGTTCATTTCCTGGCTACCCAGACCCAAATTAATTACACAGAAACTATATTAGTTACAGTGCTGCTTGGTTTATTAGCTCAGGCTTCTTGTTAACTAACTCTTGGATCTTAAATTAACCCATTTTTATTATTTTGTATTTTACTATGAAGCTTGTGGTTTACTGGTAAGGTTCCGGTGTCTGTCTCCTTTGGCAGCTACATAGCGTTTCCTCTGAATCCGCCTACTTTTTCTATATATCACTGTTCATATTTTCTGACTGGCTTTACTCTGCTAAGCCATTGGCCTAAACAGCTTTATATATTATTCAATAAAAGCAGCACATATACAGAAGGACATCCCACATCAGGGGGATCTTTTGATTCTCAAGATAAGCAGGTTGGAGCTGGAGAGATGCTCAGTGGCTAAGAGTACTACTCTCACAGAGAACCTGGATCCAATCCCCAGCATCCACATAGGAGTTCACAATGGTCTGTAACTCCAGTAGCCAGGTATCTATCCAATGCTCTCTACTAGTCTCACGGGCAGCAGGCACCCACGTGGTATACAGCCATACAGGCAGGTAAAATACCCATGCACATTTTTAAAGAGAGAAAGAAGACAAGAGCCAACAGGTTGTGTCAGGGGTCTGTACTTTCAAGGCACCTCCCAGAACTGGATTTTATCCTGGCTGCCCCACTGGTCTTAGCACTTGCTTGGCAAGAAAGACATCTTATTCGGGGTCATCTACTCATGGACCAAGGTGTTGATTTTTTTGGAAAACCCCAAGGCCCTCAGCGAGAACCTTTATGGCTTCCCCAGCAGCTTGGAAAGAGAGTTCTTTACTTTCTCTCCTACTGATGAGCATGTGCCAGGGGTTGATAGGAGAAGGGTCAACCTAGCTGGATTTCTGTGAAGCGGGGCAAAGCAGGGCATTCTGTGCCAGGTGTTTGGTTTGTTCGTGAGGGCTATTGAAACACTCCTGCACCAGGCGGTGCTGCCTGCCTGCCTTCCCAGCGAGATGCCTATCTTCCATGGGCTTATTTGGCTTGCGTTCCACACAGCTGTGTGCCCTTGGGAGCAAGCCAACGCCCAGACGTTCAATGGAGATTGCCTTCTTTATGTAATAATTAAGGAAAACAAAACTGTGGTTTTAAATTGGCAGCATCTGTTCTTGTTCTGGGGCTCGTTGCTCCTGGTAGTCACTGGGGCCACACCACTAGCCAGTGGCAATCTGCATCAATCACAGGAGAAGTGAAACGTCACCAGGCATCAGCCACCATCTCGTTGGGTCAGCCAGGCTGACTCTTAGGAAGTAAGTAATACTCATGGTCCCTTGCTTTACAGGAGGAAAGCTGAGGTACAGCTGGGGCAATCCCCAGCTGGAAATAAACGGACTGAAACTCAGTCCAGTCATGTGACTCAGCTACACGAGAATGAACATTATTATCCCTCAGTGCTTAGTCACCCCTCAACACTCAGTGAGGACAAACATTTTCATCTTTTTGTGCATGGTCTGTGGCCCACACACACTGAGTCTGCAGCTAGGGTCCTTGAGAACAACGTCTAAAATGATCTGGGTGACAAAGTGTCAATGTGCTTACATAAGGAGTTATCTGTTCTTTACTGGGGGAGCCTCAAGAGATTTCCATGGCACCTTATACCTGACTTCCAGCCACAGAGACAGAGAACAAAATGCGGGCTTCCTGCACCTTATTCCATGCACTAAGAGTTGTTATTCAAACCACGAGTGGCTCTCCACGAATCCACACGCATCCTCCACCAGGTTCCCATGGTTAGTGGTGGGGAATGATGGAGGAGGGTGTTCCGATGAGGAAGATGGATTCCATTTATCCACTTATCCCAATGGTGTCGTGGTCACCTCTACCGACCAGTAGAGCCCTACAGCAGAGGACTGAAGTATCTCCTGGGGGACAAAAGGGGACCATCAAGAAAAATCCCTCATTGGTCAGAGAGCTGGGTCCAACCGTCCGGGACCTCCTAATCTAGATGTCGTGACGAAACAGAAGCAGAAGAGGCAGGTGTGTGGGAGAAGGTCATCGGGACAAGGTTTCTGAAAGCCAGAGGGCAAGGAGGATCAATATTGTCATGCTTATGCAGTCTTCATCAAGCAGAGCTATCAGGGCTCTTTCGTCAGGGGCGGCAATGGCACTTAGTGTGTCCTGACTCAAGAGAAGCAGTGGGGACTGGAAGCACTGATCAAGCTTGATTGAGTAACTGACAGCTGAGATTTTGTCAAGGAGAAGCTTCCCAGAGAAGGAGACTCGCTTGTGTTTGTAAGAGCAAATAGGATTCAGCTGGAAGAGGGTGATTGCGACAGAACCCAGGGCAAGAACAGAGTCCTGGGAGTGTGGTGTGTGTGCAAAGATCCTGGTGGCTCCTTCATTATGGGGCATGGACTGTTAGGTGATACAGAGCTGCAAGTGGTGAGGACTGGAGAGTTAAACCTCACACCACAGTTGCTGGTGTCCTCTGAAGGATGTTAAACACAGACGAGGCACCAGTGAGCCTGGGCTTTGTATGTATTCCTTATACACAGAGAGGGTCTGCTCGTACCATGTGTACATTGAAGAAGCTAGGATCTGTCTGCCCGAGTCCAATGCTGAAACATTATTATTTGCAGATTATTGTCCTCACCAGTGGAGGGCTCAGCACTAAAGATGGTTCAGCAAATGAGTGCCTTGGGGCCTAGACAACTTGGGGGGGGGGCATGTCAACTTCACGGCCAGGTCCTGTCTGCCATACCCTGGGGTCTCCTGAGGGATAAAAGGGAACCACCAAGCAAATCCTAATCAGATTTCCCAGGCAGGCATCTGCCCAGCCCGGTTTAGATTATCATACATTATCCTCAGCTCAGAGAACTTGTGATGGTAGCAAGATTAGCGCACACTTTGCATTTGCCCTGGGAGTTTACACAGCAGCAGCGGGCCTGTTTGTCAGCTAATGCTCCAAAGTTCCCAGTCCCCGTGGGGACCAGGCTTCAAACTCTGCTCAATGTTTTATTCAAATGCAGTGAAACAGGGGTGCAAAGCTGAAGGAAAGCCAGAAACTTTGAGGATTAGGGACATGCCCCTGGGACCCTTCCCAGTTTTCCATCACTCTCTGAATGGAACCCCACATTTTAAATCCTAAGGTGGGAACTTGAGAGAGCCCTGCTTAGGGGATGCTTGAGTCTTTTTTTTTTTTCATTGCTATGACAAAGCACCGTAAGAAAGAAAAGGCTCAGTGGACTCAGGACTTGAGTACATGCACAGGTAGTAGTCGGCTGGCCACACTGTGTTCACAGTCAGGATGCAGAGAGAAGGAAATGGGGCAGGCTATCAGACCTCAAGTCCTACCCCCAGTGGCTCAGTTCCTCCAATGAAGGTCTTCCTCCTAGAGATTTCACGGTCTTCCAAATTAGCATTCCCAGCCTGGGACCGAGTGTACAATCATGAGTCTATAGAGCAGTGTTTCTCAACCACAGTGGGTTGTGACCTTTTAAGGGTCAAAGGACCCTTTTCCCAGGGGCCACATATCAGATATTCTACATATCAGATATTTATATCATGATTCATAACAGTAACAAAATTGTAGTTATGAAGTAGCAACATAAATAATTTCATGGTTGGGGTCACCACAATATGAGGAACTGTATTAAAGGGCCGCAGCATGAGGAAGGTTGAGAACCACGGCTATAGGGGATGCTTCATACTTTAACCACACCCTGCCACTGGACCTCCCCTCCCCTGTCATAGACTCATGTCCATCCACCATGCAAAATCAACTCATTCTACCTTCCAGTGTCTCCACAGTCTTTAACAGTCTCAACACTGACCAAAGATTCAGTCTCATGAGACTCAAAATAATTTTATACTGTGGCCCCATATAAGTAAAAAACAACTTGCATCCTTCCAATATGAACACAAAATGAGCATCCCATTTGATATGGAAGGATGGGAGCAAAGTAAGAAAAAAACAGACCCAGGTAAGATCAAAATCCATCAGGGAAAATCTCAACCCAACAGTTCCAGGTCTACCATTTAGGGCCACTGATAGAATTGTCTGATATCCACCTTGGGCAGCCTCGCCCCTCCAGCTCTGTTGCCCACAGCACATTCAACATTTTCTCCTGGGTTAGGACACTACCCGTTGTTGATAACATCCTCATGTTTCTACTGCAGCAGAGGCTGCACTTCATAGCTTCATACGGTGACATCTCAGGGCCTCCTTGCTGGGACTCTAGGCTTGTCACACGTTGCCTGCCTTTCAGGAACCTTGGCTAAAGCTTCCAAGACTCCCTTTGCCTTGGATCTTTCATGCTACAACATCAGTACCTTGAGAAAGGCACTGCTGTGTTCTTTCGACAGTTTAAGATGCTCCCTGGCCCCTTCATCCACAGTTAACACAGGGCTTGTGCACCTTTACAGTTGGTCTGAGAAAACATTTTACCCAGACAGTTGCTTTTGAGCAGAGGGTCCTTCCCGTGACATTCTTATTTCAGGGTCTTTCTTTTAAAGCGAATTTCCACCAGCTAAAGACATTGATAGGTAGGGTCTTATCCCCAGAAATCTCCCTGCCTTCCCAGTAGAGAGTACCTGTTTCTCTTAGTGGTATTGCTCTCCTTAGCAGTTACAGCCACTTCCTGACCTTTTTTAACTTTTTTGTCTGCACTTTTTTAACTTGCTTCTGTTCTTTCCGTCACTAATTTGTAGTGTTTTCCAACTTTCCACTATGCTTGTTTCGCTCTTGCTATAAACCTGGGAATAACATTGAGCAGTAACAATGCCACAGCCTGAATGCTATCTTTCTTAAAATGTTCTCTGCCCAACAAATTGGTTCATTACTTCCGAATTCATTCATTCAGATTTTCAGTATAGAGTCCATCCTGGAAGGGAAGGCACAGGAGTAGGAGAGTGAGGGAAACTTGTTACATTGTGTTTGTTGTTGGGATCCAGAAAGTAGAGAGGAGACAGAGTTGGGCTATAACACCTCTTGTCAGCCCCATATCCTGTGACCTGTTTCTTCCAGTTAGGCTCTCCCTCCTAAAGGTTTCACAGCCTTTGCAAACAGCACCACCAGCCAATGACCAAGTTTTCAAACCTGTGAGCCATGGGAGACCTTCTACAGCTCCCCGTGGACTGGTGCATCCGGTCTACCTGCTTGCTACTAGCTGACAGAATGAAGGGCATTAAAGAAAGTTCTTTACACACACCCATCCTCAAAGACTGGCAATGACTGTCACCGACTGTGGAGTCATATGCACACTCACTAGCACGGTGCTTGTGAGCCCTCCTGCTCTGTTGTAGGACAGTCTGTACTTACCAGATTTCTAGCCTATAGCCTCTACTTCCCTTTTGCTATATGTAAGCTTGTGCTATCACTTCTTCCCAGAATGCTTCCCTTCAACCTGCTGGAGAACTTTCCCCTTTGTTATTCAGCGGTATGGGCCCAACACAATCCTCATCCTTTATTTAGTCTTTGCTTCTGACAGTTGACCTCCTAGAGTCCCCACCCTGGGACTAATTGGAGTCATGTGTGGTGGGTATGCTAACATGGAACATTGAACTTGTGATTTTTTTTAATCACCTCTATCTCTCGACTTTCCTTTGTGCCAAGCATAAGGCCTTATATAGAGTAGGTACACAAGATTGGATTCAATTCCAAGTCAATCCTGTGGGACCATCCATCTGATCATGTTACCATCTACTTGATCATGTGAGCATCCAACTGATCTTGTGTTCTGCACTTTTGCACTGTGAGGCCAAAAAAATGAACAGCTCCTTGCTGGCTCTTCTGCATTTTCCATCATCCTGGTCCCTGAACCCTGAGCTCATCAGATCGTGGTGGGGAGGACAGCTCAGGAGGAGGAAGAAGGCTCCCCTTCAGCTCTGACATGAATACTCTGGAACTGATGACTTACCTGGTTTTCTTTCAGCCAAGAGAAGTGTGGGCATCTTGGCTGTCACTGGAGGTGTGGCAAGGGGAAACTGTGCCAGGGAATCCCCTCAGAGCTGTAACTATAAACTTGGGGAGTCCTGGTAGCAGGGTCATTGGGAAACAAAACTCAATGTTTTAAGTTTGGAGATGCCAGTGAATTAGGTCTCTTTCGTTATATGATGATGGTAATATCATATACCTCATAGCCACTGAGGATGAGATAATTGAGGTATCAAGGTAATAAGCCTGTTAGTTTAGAGGGTAAAAATTCCTTTTTTCTATATACCCATCACCATCCCCTTATTTAAAGTGGCTGAGGAAAGACACAAACATTAACTATTGAAAAGAGTACTATTAACCAATGATGTCATCTTAAGCCTCCATCTTTCTCTTTGTCATATTCAGTATGCTGCATTCAGCTTGGCAGGCATTATCATGTTCTGTTTGCCCAATGGGCCCATCAATCAAAACTTGTGGGAGGGTACAGAAACAAATAAGGGACTGACTTGGAGCTGGCCTCTCGCCTCTGTCATATCTAACAGGTCACTGCTCAGTCACTTGACTTGACATTTCCTGGTCTTGATTCTCAATTGTACAATTGAGGTAGGGGCGGCTGCTTTGTAGCATAATTCAGAGTGTGAAAGCGATGGTTCTGGGATGCTCTGTTGCCTCAGACTAGCAAGGGCACGAGAAATACCCAGGAATGACACAGTAGGACAAAAGTGGGGCTTGGTCTTCAAGGAGCACTTGGCCCAAGGGTGAGGTAGCCCTGCCTATGATCGGTCCTCACAAAAGCCCCATGAAGTGAGTAGAGCCCCTAGTAATCCCTCCTTATTGGGAAAGTCAGGGCCTGCCCCCAGTCTCAGAGCTGGCAAGCTAGTGACTTGAAGTGGGCTTCAAACTCTTGCTACTGGATCTTGGGAATAAACTTCAGTCTCTGCCAGGCAGGGGTGGAGCAAGGCAAGCCGTCATCTGGGCTGTGACTGCCTGGTTTAGACTGCGCCCCAGGGGTGGCATCTGTTCAGTGCTTAGAGAAATAGTTGTCATGAGAGCGTGATGGGACCCAGGAGTGCGGGATGCTCTGATGAGGTGGAGGGTACGGAATGACTCCCGCAGGTCAGAAAGCCCAGCAAGGCTGGAAATCAGTGTGTGGGGCAGCTGTGCCCGTTAAGGAAATGGCACCGCCCAGGGCCTAGCAAAGTCTGTGCCTACTCTGCCCCACAATCAGAGTGTAAATCAGGTTCCCTCCGAGCAATGCAGAACGCTGTCTTTATTTTTAGATCAAACAGGAAGGGAGGAAGGTTTGGGGCGGCACGTGGCTAACAGCTGATCCCTTCCTTTCTTCGGAGCCCACCATGGATTTGTTTTTGAGACGATTGGGGCTGGATCCTGCCTTTTTGCATAGTCCCATTTTTATAATAAAAAGACTATTTTAATATAGGAGGAAAATAGTGCTGGAGTTTAAGTGGTCCAAACAACCTTAGAAACAGCCAATTCAGAAACAGATGTCCCTACCCACTACCTGACTCATTATTATTTTCTGTGGAACTGCTCTTTGGAGCTGGGCACTGTGCTCATACCTGGAGAAGTGGAGAAGCCGGCAGAAGCTGGCTGAAGTCATACTCAGCACCCATCATGGTGGGCTCAGAGACAAGATCAGTGTCCTGTGTGGTGTGTTCCACACTGGGAGAAAACCAGAATCAAGGAAACATGTCAGCCAGGGCAGAGGCGGGGCAGGGCGGAACAAATTCTCTTTTCCCTTTCATCCCTAGAGTGTGCAGAAGTGGCGTGAGGGAGGGGTTCCCAACACTTCCATGAACAGAGGGTCAGTTTGTTGTGTGGTTTTACACTTAGACCCTGCTGGTCCATTGTAACAAACCCTGGTCTTGGGGCAGCTTTGTGAAGAAGCTGTGTGCTGGTAGGGGCCCCTCAGAGCAAGCACACACTTGCACTGAGGGAGCAGAGAGGAAGCTAAGGCAGGAAAGTCTCTTGCAGGCTGACGCCTCTCGGCCTCTGTGCCAGGTTGTGGGGGAAATTCTGGGAGGGTACTCTGTCGGAGGTCTTGACTTCCTGTTTCGCCTCTCTTGCTGCCAGGACACTACAGCAGTGTTTCTCTCCTCCTCCTCCTCCTCCTCCTCCTCCTCCTCCTCCTCCTTTCCCCTCCCCTTCCCTCCTCTCCTCTTCTCTCCTCTTCTCTTTTTTTGAGGAGCTACAGATTGTTCCCAAGGGTTTATGCACATTGGACTACATCACAGCCTTCTTTTTACTTTTTATTCTGAGACAAGATCTCATTTAAGTTATTTGGCTGAACTTGAACTTCCTCCTTAGCCCAAGTAGGCTTGAAGCGTGCTATTTTCCTGTACTGCTGGGACCAGGTTAGCAGGGTTCCTCTAAGGCCCTCCTGAGTCAATGCTGGAGGTCAGTCTTCATCTTAGCTCTGAATCCACCATTTCTGTGCAAGATTTGTTTGTTTAATGTGTGTTCATTTCAATGGGGGTTATTTTTAATGTGTTAATTTCAAATACATACACTATGTTAGATGCCCCCTGTCCCCCAAACCCCAGTCCTATTTCTGCTTTCTGTCCTTCTTGAGCCAGTGCCCACCTAAGCCTTCCTTGCTTGTTTTCTCCTTCCTCAAGCCCCTCTGGACTTTCCAGGCCTCCTGGCTGTTCCTCCCTCCCCTAGTTCTCACTCTCTGTTTCTTTCCGCCCACACTGGGCATTTGGACTCCTTAACTCAGCTGCAGCCAGGAGCTATTTGCTGGGTACCGGCAGCCTCTGGCCTCCTCCCACCCAGACCTCTTTGAAGATGCCTTTGATAGTGTGGAATGCCCCCAGCAGACCTGGAGCACGGGATGGTCATTTGCCCACTGGCTGAAACTGCCCTGATTTCAAAGAAAACAAATGCCATCTTTAACAGCACACGGTGGATTTTTGTCCAGGAGAAGCCTCTGCAGGGTCTGAGGCACAGCCAGCATTCAATTACTTAAGGGCAGGTGCGGCTTCGAGAGGCACGGGTTCATCTCTGCTCCCGGGCACTCTGCATCCAGCCCTCTGTCAATTAATTCCATCTTCTAGTCTCTTGGACTTTATTCTTTTGTAAGTTACTTCTTTATAAGTTCACCTCGGCCTTTGGGTGCTGGCCAAAAGTTCCTGGTAGAAAGGACGTGTTCTGAAAAAGAAGGGGCGAGGGAGAGAGGGTAGAAGTGGGAGTGTGCTCTTTGGTTAACAGACATGGACACCATATCTTTGGCCATCATCAATGTCCCTTTGAAGAATATCGTAAGAAGGAGGAAGATCATTAGTGTTTGAGACTGCATCAGTTGCTGGCTTCATGAACTCAGCCATCGATTAGCTGCATGTGCAGCTTTCATGCATCAGACTTGCCTTTGGTCCGGGCTGCTTGCACTCTGACCTCTCCTGGTAGCCGACAGACATCGACAAGAGTATTGTATTGGGTTGTTACCTTTTCTAATTAGGATTGATATTTCTAATGAGGTTCTGGAGGCAGTGACTGCTTGTGGACATTATTTATTGATGAATATGTGCCTTTCTGATAAGCAAACACTTGAATATGTATATACATGCATACATATTCAGGGGACGGTGGGGTAGATTTTGCAATCACTACGGCGTGTCAAAATTCTAAGCCTTTCATGTTTACTTTGCCTGGATCTACACAGGCATCATGGTTCTCTTCGCTTTTCCCAGCCTCTAGGTAGGAGATATGGTAATTATTTCCCTTCCCATTTGTCCTGTGTTCGCTGCCTAGAGGAGAGCAGGTGTTCTTCCTTTGGCTGTTTCGTGGACACCTGTTTCAGTGCCTGGCCAAGTGACCTTGATGGCAGACATTGGAGAGAACTGAGGACGTACTAGTCATTTGTGTGATTAAGTAGCAGGATCTTCCTTGTTGACGATACACGGGACCTGCCATGGGACCTCCTGGAGGCTGTTCATTTGAGAGGCTTTTATAAGCAAGAGGGTTGGTGGGGTTAATGACTATTGCCTTAGATTCATTCAGGCCTTAGGAAGATGGTGGAGGCTTTACAGTTATCATTCCCCTGTGTTTGATACCCAAATCTGGACATTTCTATAGTATTAAAGTGAACATAAACATAGTTGAAAATTGATATATGGGGCCTGGAAGTAACTCAATGTTAGAGTACTTGCCTAGTATGTGTGAGGTCCTGAGTTTAATCCCAGCACCATAAACACACATACACACAGAGATACATACAATACATACAGATACACAGACAGACACATATGTACAAAATACACATACAGATTCACAGACACAGATACAGAGAGACAGACAGGTACACACACACATATAGCACGGATAATGAAAACCCAGAGACAGATAATCGGGTTTCAACCAGAAGATCAGAAAAGCAAAGCAGCCAGCCACTGGTCTTACCTCTACCTCAGACTGAAAATGGGTGAGATCCTGTCTCCATGAATCCTGAAGACTCTATACCCCACACCCCAAACAGTTTCCATCTCTTCCCATTTATATTCCTCTCTCCACCCAGCCATATTGCTCCTGTCTCCACCTCCAAGTACTGGGATCACCTTTGTGTGAGCGCTGTTTTTCTTTTAGACAGATTCAATCTTGTGTAGCCCAGGGTCACCTTGAACTCACAGAGATTCTCTGCCACTATCTCCCAAATCCTGGGATTAGAGGTATGTGCTGCCACTCCCTGGCCTGTATGGCTGACTAGTGTGGCTGCTTTGCTTTCTGTTCTTCAGGCAAGGTTTATTTATTAAAACACAAATAAAATACCAGTCTACACATATGTACACAGAGAGATAGACAGAGAGACAGACAGACAGACAGACAGACACACACACACACACACACACACTGACATGGAACAGTAAAATTCTCCTGTCTTTATTATTGCTGTGAGAGTTTAATTTTATTACAAACTTTGAACAAACTATAAACTTTCCCAAATGAGTCAGTGTTGAGTGATCTTTCTCTCTCTCTCTCTCTCTCTCTCTCTCTCTCTCTCTCATATCTTTGTTTCTGTCTCTGTCTCTCTCTGTGTATGTGTGTTGGTGTATCCACATACATACCTCTAATGTTCATCTGAATTCAGGAGGGTAGAGGAGCCTGGTGAGCTGAGGGGAGGAGCTGGTGAGCTGAGGGGAGGTCTTGACCCTTTCTGCAAAGCACTCTATGTAGATTGCCAGTCGTGTTACCTGCCAACCTAGTCAAATAGCTAGACTGACTTTTCTAACTCAGAGATGAAAAGCCGGTTGTGGAGAGTTAAGGAACCTACCTGGAATCCCACTGCTGCCAACTGGTGAAACTAGGATTAGAACCAAGCCCGGCCTCTTCACTGCTTGACTAACTGTAACACTGAAGAGAGCAATCTGACAGCTCTCAGTAGCCAGAAGGCCAGGTCAAAACAAACACTAACTGCTTTTTGACCACACCATTCCCTGCTGTTAGTTCTGAAAGTGAGGTTTCTCCCTGGAGACTCCTGGATTTGAAGGCTTGGTCTTGAATGGCGTTCAGAGTTGGGGGGTTTGGGGGAGTGACTAGGCCATGAAGGCTCTGCCATGAAGGTTCTGCCTTCATTGTGATTTATTCATGGGTGGATTCATCATTTAATGGCATTATTAAGAAGAGATGGAAACTTTTGGAAGTGGAGACCAATTGGAGGAAGCAGTCACCAGGGCTGTGTCTGTCCTGAGACTTCATCTATCTGTCTTTCTACTTCCTGGCTGTTGTCAGCCTCTGCCACACACTCTGATGGTCATGGCTGTCTGCCTCACCTTGGTCTCAATGCATTGGATCCAGCTGGCTCAGTAGGCTAGAAGAATTCCCCACCCCTGAGCTATTAGACATTTCATCACAGCTGACTGATACATTAACACAGTTACTCACTCTGTCCATAAACAGCCTACTATAGAGACAGAATATTTGCATCTATAAAAGGTAGCATCCCGTATAGCTCTAGCCATATAATTTTACTAGAAATCTTCACTTTTTCCCTTCCCAATACAACATACCAACACTTCCATTATGGTCCCTGGTCACATGACTCCCTGCCTACAACTTCTGCATGCCTCGTGCTTTGCTTTTGGGGGGATATTTCAGTGTTTCCGCTCCCAGCCCCCAGCACTCTGTCGAGGTCCTTGTGCCTGGTGTGGGCAACCATTTCTTCTCCCCAGCTCACATTTCTAGTTTGCCATCCTTCTCCTGTGATAGCTGGCGCATTCTTCTGGCTTGGCTTCTAAGCTCCTTGAGGGCTAGACTAAATGGTAGAGTTGGGAAGCATGACTAGAAAGTAGAAATTAGCCCTGCAAGAGCCCGTGGCAGGGGTGGGCCTCCATAGGTGGGGACTCTGGAATGCTGGGTAGATTAAATATGAAAGTCCGTGGCCTTGGACCCTGGAAGTAGAGCATCCATTCCCCATTTCTTTTGTCTTGTGTTTTGTTGTTGTTTAACAAAACAAAGTATTTTGTAATTTAATTTATGTGTGGGCACTCGGTCTTCATGTTTGTCTTTACATCACATGGATGCCTGTGGTCTACATAGGCCAGAAGAGGGCACTGGAGCCCTGGAATTACGACTGCGGATTGCGGCGAGCTACTGCGTGGGTGCTGGGAATCATACCTAGGTCCTCTCAAGAAACAAGTACTCTTAACCCCTGATCCATTTTCCATCCCCAATGTTAAATGTTTTTAAGGCAAAGTTTGCTATGTAGTTCAGGGTGTCCTTGAACTAACCCTTCTGCCTTCAGTTTATGAGAATCACAGATCATCACACCTGGCCCTCTTACTCTTTGCAGTGGTAACTCCTGAAAGAGCACCAAGTTTGGCATCTAGGATGCTAAACTGCGATTCCTTAACTGACCAACACATTGTTGGTGACCATGCACCAGTGCTAAAAAAGCACCTCTGATCCAGACATGCTTACTATATGAATCATGACTGTGCCCTACATTCTAGAATTTTTTTTTTTAATTCCTGTCCTACCCTCATACCAAAATGCCTATGTCAGGCATGAAAAGATGCTTGAGACCAGGCCCAGGACTGTAGAGGACAGCTGGGAAATGGCTTGAAGGAAAGCAGCAGACTTGATTATGGAACTGGGAATTAAAGCATTTATGAAAAATACTTAGGAGTCGCAGCCTCAGGTAAAGTAGCCCGCAGGGGGACCTTGCAGTTGTCTTGAAGCATGGGGAAAGCCAGCTGACCAGCGAGTTAGCGCAGAGTGGAGAAGTGTGGTCAAGCTTAGAGAGGGAGGGGTCTGAGATATACACATGTTCCCTTCAGGCAAGCTGTTGGGGGAATGCTTGACCAGGTCCAGCAGGTTTCCCTCTCTGGAAAGAGTGCTTGACTAGAAGCTCAATCATCTGGGATGTACATTGTTTTTCCTTTGGTTCCCAGGGCATCCACAACAGATATTCATCAACCTTGTAGCATTTTGACACAGAGAAGATCCTAGATGTTTTGTAGTTAAATATTTAAGAAACATCTCCTTTATCCTGAAGGAAAGGGTACCCTGGTTGAAGAAATGGAATACACGCACATTTGCTTACTGAGCAGAGTGGGGTGGAAATGTTAAGATCCCCTGGTTCTGATCTCATGCTCAGTTCTAAATATAAACTAGACTAAGTGCAGAAGAGACTCGTGTCTGTTGTTACCGTGATCCTGACCCATGGCTTGGTATTGGGTCAGTATTGTTTTCAAAGTACCTTGGAAAAATATTTTTGGTACCCTAATCCCATCCTTAGTTGCTGACAGAGAAATGGAGGGGCAGTGGACCAAGCTTCATCTTGCCTTCAGTGAGCAGCTCTTACGTGCTCCATCAGTCAGTATCTTTGTCACTGGAAATGAATCCAGAGACTTCTTCAGATGACGGGGACCCTCTGAACTACCTGTGGAGTTTAGACAGAGGGCAGAAACCAAGGGCCCTGCTGAAGACAGTATGTTGCACATGGGTCAGTCCCAGCTGCTACCATCTTGGCTGTGTATCTGATGTTTGGGTTTTCTTTGAAGCACTCCCTGAAGACTTAGCCATCTTGGAAAGCCTGCCTAAAGCTATGCCATGACTTAGGAAAAAGGAGTGTCTTGTCTCTTCACGTAGCACCTTCATTCCCACGAATACCACACACCAGATGTCAGTCACTGGATGGAGGTGAGGGAGGATGGAACCAGTACATTCTTTATCTTGCAGGCCCCATGCATCATTTGAGTGGTCATTAGTCACACGGGTAGCTGGGGTCTAGTTTACATGGCTTATTTGCCCTTGCATTTTCCTCTTGTCTCTGCATTCCACAGGGCAGGACTCCTGCCTTATAAGCCCTGTATCCCCCAATGTGGCGCTCAGTGAGCGACTGGTGATCAATTCCATCACCGCTTATTGAATTCTGAAGTGAGTTTACCTCCGTCAGCACAAACAAGAGGCAGTTAGGGTGTCTCCAGAGAAGGCCTGTATATTAGAATCCGTGAGTGTGTGGTTAAGACTAGAATAGCCCAGGGCTTCAGAAACTGAGCAGCGATGTCTCCCTGATTACCATCTGACTTCTTGTCTACGTTAGGCCTGGGGTCTCCGGTGGAAAAGCTGAAAAGGAAAATAAACTCACCCCTCAATTGCTTTATTAAATAATACACAGATGACAACACATGAAATATTGATGGGCTGGGAGCTCGCCCTCCTGCAGGGGAGAGGGGCCTTTGTATAATTGGTTTTTCTACGTGGCAGTGGAGATGGCTTGGAAATAGTACTACCATTTCCCAGCGCCACATCAAGCCCTGTCTATGCGAGGAGAGATGAGCCCCAGTGTTCTCTGTTTTTCTACACCCTTATTACCCTGCCATCACTGAAGCATCAGAGTGAATGGAAGGCCGCAGCAAGGCGTAGTGTGTTCATTGAATCAGCTTACAAAATCAGGTACTTCATGTGGATTGAAGGTGAGGGGCCCGCTCTGAACATCTTTTCGACAATTGGTGGAGTGTCTGTTTTTTTACCTGCCTGGAAGATTTAGGAATGTTGTGGTTTGCCCTCCTTTTTGTTGGTGTCTCACCACGATGGCTGTCGGATTCCTTGAGAGAGTGGTTTTTCTATATAACTGAAGTATGGAAGCCTGCAAGCCAGGTGGCAGGGCATTCAGTGGCCAGCAAAGCAATTTCTTCATGGCTTTTTCCTCTATAAGACGGGCAGGATATGAGCCATGGACCTGGTACTCTTCATGGCATTGTAAGTCACAGTGACCTTTATAATTGGAGGCCCATAGATGACGCATGTTTATCAGAAAAAGCACAGTGGGAGCCACGCTGCCTCTCGGATGTGGATGGTGATTCAAAGGCCGCTGTAAGCTTTGCTTTGTACAGTTGTTAGCCGGTGGCTTCGGAGGTCAGGGAACACTAATTGAATGCCTACTGTGTGTCCCCATGAGGTTTTCCTCTCTTGCCTCCATTTTCCTTAGATTTGGTCATTTGTAGTCTTTTTCTAACAAATGTTTAGGGCTGAAAATAAGTTGAAGCTGTCTGGGTATAAATACAGCTAGTTCTTTATCACTTAGATCCCACGAGTCGATGCCCCTTCTTTCAACCATCATTTATGGAACACCTGTTATGCGCTGGATCCTGACCCTTCTTCACACTGACAGTTCACTGTTTTACACGAGGGCTTCTAGATGGAACTCCCCTCAGCAAATGTTGACTGTTATGTCCAGATTCAGGCCCAGTGCCAGTCTGTGTAAGGACAAATAAGGTCTATTATGTTCCCTTGAGTAGCTCACAACTAGGGAGGAAGTTAAGCAAAAACGGAAAAGCTAATCCCACATGGCTTACCCTTCCGTGGGATGGCTTATGGACCCTAAGTTGCATCCAGACCTAAGACTTAGTTTAGAAGTGGGTGTGTCTGTACCAGGCCACAGCCAGGTCATAGCCACACTGAGCTGTGTGGTAGTTGCTTGTGGCTTGCTGTCTACAAAAGGCTCCTGAATTGAGTTTTGTTGAGGCTTCACAGGACCCGCCCCTAGAATACATGCATTTACATCCTGGCTGTGGTGACAGTCTATGTCACAAGGATGTGGTGAACAAGGATAACATAAAGGCTTGGCAGTCACTCGTGTGAGGCTCTGGGTCCGTTTGTGGCTGTGCACTTAGGCGACAGAGACTTTAAATGGCTCTGAACTTTACTTTCCTTTTTCTCAGAGTAAATGCTTTTCTTACAGACTGAGGTACATTAACAACATGTAATCCTCTGGGTGTCTTAACAACAGGAGCATGGGTAGTCATGATGAGGGCTGCCCCTGGCTTGCAGATGGCTGCCTTCTTCATGACCTTTCCTCTGTGAAGGGAGGAAGGAGGACCGTGGGGGAACACAAGGGACTGGAAATGCACACGGTGTCTGGCCTCTTTATGAAGACAGTCTGGCCATGAGGCTCTGCTCTCTTTCTTTCATCTAACCGAGATTGGTCCTCCACTCTTCCTTCTCAGGTTGTCTGAGATGAGCGAAGATGCCCTGTGCTCAGGGCAAGCAACCGTCCCGTGAACATTACCCTGGTGAAACCTTTCTGCTTTGATCTGTGGAATACGGCTAAGACCTGTCCTGGCTTCCAGGTTGCCCCGTCCCTGTCCACCTTCATGTGGACTCCCAGGCTCCCAGCAAGTGAGGGCCAGGATAAGATACTCTCACTACATGACACTTGTGACGAGAACTGAAAAATAATAAAGAGAAACTCCATTTGGTAGAGGAGTAATGACTTAGATCAAATGTTCACATAGAAAAAAAAAGGCTTATTTTTGAATTTTGTTGGTCCCATTAACAGAATTTAATCTAGTGGTGAGGATTTATGGGGCTGCAACAATCTGTCTCGCCTGGTGTTCGGAGGCGTACATGAGGACTTGGTAGAACTTCCCAGCTTTTCAGCCTTCCACAGCATATGGTCATTTCCATTTCAAACAGTGTGGCCCTTGTGCAGCTATCTTTTTGTGCTCAGTGTGAGATGTGCGTGTTTTTAAATACGTCACCTGAGAGTCACCTGAATTTTCTTAGCAGCCACTTAGAAGTGTGATATATCATTTGGCATGAGAAAGGCCTGCATTAGCACAGCAAGAAAACAACTCTGTTCAGCCGTGCCTGGCGTGCAGACGGGGCTATGGCAGAAGAGCAGCCACCGTGCTGATAGGCTGAGCACCAAGAGACGTAATGCTATCCAGCCTACTGCCGAAAACACAGCCCATGCAACAGCAGGCCTGACCTGAGGGTGTGTTCCTCCGGTTAGGTGATGTGGGATTAGTTATTTTATGTAATGGAAGCCAAGTCTGTGCACCCAACAGTCAGTGCAATGCTATCAGCAGCACAGTGAGCTGGTGTGCTTCGGCTGTGAGGCGTAGTGACCGTGTGTGCCTTTCTATGCCTGGGGATGCTGGACAACATCATTGCTGCTATTTCTGCTGTTCCTTGCCCAATGATATAGTAGTTAGTGATTTATAGAATTAGAACCTGGGTCACCCTAGAATACCCTTTGTAAAGGATACCCTTGAATGCTTTTATAGACAGGGGCTTCTTGTGGTGTGGAAGATAATTCAGGCTACCAGTCTTACCTCTGACTGCCTTTTCCATGGGGGCTATTGGCACTCAGTCACCTTGCATGTGTCACTAGACTGGACAGCAAGTCCCAGGACAGCGGAGCATTTTCCTTCCCATCCGCAGCTGCATTTCCGGCTGATAAATTTGCTCTTGGTGTAGAGTAGGTGTTAAAAACTGTATCTGTTGTTTAATATCCCCATTGGCTATGTGTGGGTATGGTTTCTCTTCTAGCCAGAACTGTCTCCTGTGGTCTCCCATCCCAGGAGGCCAATGATCTCTTCAGAGGTGTTCACCGGAATCAGTGTGGTGGAGTAAGCAGGGGAAGTACTAGGCTGGACAGGGTCAGACATCTCTGCTCCTCAACATTCTGTGCACAGGAGGAAGTAGGGAAGCCCCTTCCCCGGCTGAATGGATCATGGATGGTCTCTGGGTGTTCTTAAGGGACTTTCTGGCTAGGCCTCCTTCCTATGTCGTTAGCTCCATTTAGGACCATGTGTCACCGTGTGTCATTACCTACCTTCCCCCTGAGGTATCTGACCCCACAAAGTTTTCTCAGGATCCCTAAACTCAACACTGTTGACGCTTGCCTGGAGAGTTCTTTGCTACAGAGTGCCTCACACTGTGGGGTTTATACCTTCCCTTGCCCATTCCTATTAAATGCCAGTGGCCTCACCCTCACCCAGGCGCCACCAGCCATGGCCATTAGAGAGCTCTCCAGATGTTGCCAAACGCCCTCTGGGATCACAGCATCACTGATGGATGGAGAACTCCCTCCATGGTCTGCTTGCAGCGAACATCACAGGGGGTGTGCTTAAGTGCAGAGCAGGTGGGGAACATCACAGGGGTGTGCTTAGGTGCCTAGAGCAGGTGGGAACAGTACATTGATCAGAGGCTTCTTTTCCCCTAGGGAAAGTGAGATTTAAAAAAAAAAAAGAAAGAAAAAAGAAAACAACTTCTTACCAGCTTGAAAGTGAAAATATGAAACTATTCCCATACATTTTGCTGGGAACCTGGATTCACGCTGAGATAATCCCACGTTCAGTACATCACCAGAGATGAGAAGGGGGTGACAGCTCTCAGATCTTACCCGAACCATGACAGCTATTTGGGTTTTATTCTTATATTGTGGAAATTGGGGAGTGTGGTTCTGAATAATTGATAAAAAAAGAGGTAGGTTTAAGAAAGCCTCCATCACACCACATCTTAGATGTGAGCAAATCTTGCGGACGCATTTTTGTTGGTGTCAGGATATCACAAACAAGGCATTCATTACAAACTTGCTGATCATATTTTGTCAACAAAAGTACGTAGCGGACTGGCTTCTTTGAGAGAAGTAAGAAGACACAAGACAGGAGCTCACAATTTGGCAGGTGACAGACAAAAGCTAGCAAAATCGTGAATCAAATATGAATCGTGACTAACACTGCAAACTAGAACAAGGCAGGCTCTGTGACACACACAGTGGTGTATGTCACAAAGAAACGGAAACCCAGCTCAGGTGGAGAGGAAGGGCTTACATGGAGGGGGGACAGCACAGGGCTAAGGCAATCAGGCTCCTCATAGTTCTAAGTACTTTAATTTGGGGCTATTTAACCCTTTGACTTAAATTAGTACAATTAGATGTGATTCTAAGGCAAGAGGTCTTGAGTGTTGTGTCTTCAACGCTTCTGGAGGTTGACAGTGTTTGGAGTGTTTTCTCAACCCAAGCTGCCTACTCCCTAGGATATTGCCTGTCATCAAATAAGAGAAGAGGAAGATTGGATGGCAATATGGTCCAGATAGGACTGATCTCCTAAGCGTAGGTTCATGTGTTATGAGGATGGCTGGTGCTCAGGCTGGCAGTGTAGAGTCAGTGTGGAACTTGCAGGAGGTGGAGCATAGCAGGAGGTCTATAGGTAATTGGAGGCATGGACTCAGAATGTGGGACCTTAGCATCCCTGCTTCCTGTTTAATGATGTGATCTCATCTCCCTCACATGTTCCTGTCATCTGTAGAGCCCTCACCAGAGTTCATCCAACTGAGTCTCCAACCTTTGAAACTCTGAGCTAACAAAACCCTATTTTCTTTATGAAATAAGCCTGCTTCAGACACTTTGTTATAGAATGCAAACCAAACTCACACAGGTGGGACTCTGGTAGCCATGTTTGCTCTCTCGACTCTAGCCAACTCTTGGTTCCAGGCTATCACAGATTGGGTCAAAGTGAACTCCAGATTTCAACCTGACTAATCTGGTATACTGGGTAATTTGATTTAGGACTGAGAGCTTGTTGTTCTCCCTCATGTGACCAGGGCTGTCTATATAACTGGGCCAGGGCAGCCCCATCCCCACCCTCCATGAAGCCTGGAAAAACTGCATGTACTATTAGTAGGTAGCCATCTCTGAGGAGCTTTGGTGCTTCCGTCTAGAATCAGACACCACAGGGTCACCCTATGATGTTAGCATGTCATGCCTGGGCTCTTCCTACACCCTAGTCCATGTTCTCAATCTCCCCACCCCATCACAATGGCTCTTGGGCTTCTTTCCATCTGTGGTACAGCCACCACCTGTCCCTGGCTGACACGCGTGGAAGTGTTCTACCCAAAGCTCACTCACTCGCCTTGATGATTGGGGTAGCACTTTCCAGACAGCATCCTGTAAACTGTGGTACTGGAAAGATCTACTGAACGCACCACCCTAAGCCTTTCTACCAAGTAAGATCCATCACAGTGACGAGCTCAGGTCTGGCTCTGCTTCGTGGAAGGTTTCATGTCCTAGAACTGTGATTTCCCATCTCCTTGGTGTGTATTGGCATTTGAAACCACAGTCTCTGTGGTGGTTTAAATGAGAAAGTCCCACATAGGCTCAGATATTTGAATAGCTGGTGCTAGAACTGTTTGGGAAGGATTTGGCCTTGTTGGAGGAGGCGTGTCACTGGGCTGGGTTTTGAGGTTTCAGAAACCTGTCATTCCCAGTTAGCTCTCTCTTCCTAGTCCTTGTGGAGCAATAGATGGACTCTCAATTACTTCTGCAGTGCCATTCCTGCCTGCTGCCATGTCCCCCGCCGTGATGGCTATGGACTCGTGCTTTTTAAACTGTAAGCCCCAGATAAACTCTTTATTCTACAAGTTGCCTTGGTCATCATGTCTTAAAACAGCAATAGAAAAGTAACTAAGACAACTAAGACAGTCCCTCACGACCTCTGTAAGGGGAAGTGGATTGAAACGTGGTGTCATCATCTACGAAGTTCATGTCTGAGAACTGTGTGATTGAGTTAGAAAAAGGAAACTATAAGAAATTCTTATGTTTTAAGGAAGGTTGCAGTCTTACATTGGCCATGGACTTGTAAGGATCCTGGGGCCACATCTGCCCAGTGGGCTGTGGGTGGGACAATCGACAATCTTAAGTCTAAAACTCAGCATCTACTTCGGGTCACTTCCATCGTAGACATGCCTGTGAATTTTTATGCATAGATTTTAGGTCTGCAAAAATTGATCCTTGACTAAACTGTCTCTTATGTGATAGGAGTTCCATGCATCCATGTTTTAGGGGTTAGAGCCCAGGAAATGTGTAGAGATCAAGAAATTAGCAGAAAAATCCACAGGAGAGACCCCCTCCGCCAGAGACAATGCCCTTGTTTCTGGGCTGGGGCTCCCTGGTGTAAAGAGTTCAACCCCAGGACCAGAATCAGAAACTAAAGGTCCTTGGGCTGTTCCCCTACTGTAGAGTCACCTCTGGGACCTGGCGGTTAGGGCTGCACAAAAGAGGGATGGGCA